>NW_006399807.1:10375688-10386016 GCF_000299155.1 Elephantulus edwardii | reverse complement strand
GGTCGCTATGAGTTGTGCTTAATTAACTTGAAAATAATCAGCAGCAACAATAATAACCATACAGTCATCCACATCATGGAGGCCTTCAATCCAGTTTCCAAGGGTGTAAATCAGAATAACCTTTTCCACAAGGAGCTGCTGGTGGATTCACACTGCTCACCTTTGGGTGAGCAGAGCCACACACTGTGGACCTCTGGGTAGATAGCTACCTCTAACCTTCTGGTTGGTAGCGGAGCATGTTACTTCTCTGCACCATCCAGGGACTCCTGTGACTGCCACAGCTTTAATCACCTCCATAAACCGTTTTCATGACTCCTTTACTCCAATACCTTCAATGATTCCCCAATGCCCTAGCCTGAGCCTTAACAACTCTTTAAATGGCCTCAATCTCACTTTCAGCCCTATCCTCTGACACAATGATTCTGGTAGCGTGTTCTGCACATAATTGCTTAATTAACATCTACTAATTGCTTTAAATACTATCGATTACAATTAAAAAACACATGAATATTCCTGATAAATATTTATCAAGTTTGGGATCCGAAGTTATTGTGCTTGGGTTTTTTAAATACGTTTTTTTAAGTTTGTGATATTAACAAAAGTTTACAGAAAAGGTAGATTTTTATTCATTCATTGTACATTTTCTTCCTTCCCCCAGTTCACTTTCTCTTTTTTTTTAAATATTCCTTCATTGTTGCAGAGCTATAGTGTTTTACGAAAGCAGAACTTATAGGTGATTTTTATAGTTGAGCATAGTAAAAACATCCCACTTGGAACCAGGAATTCCTGCACGCTGCATACAGACAATAGCTCCCATTTCATTCATTGCTACAAGCTCCCCTCCCCCTCGGCTTTCTGGTCAGGAGTCTGATTCCAGCACATCAATCACATGAAGAGCAGAGTGTGGCCCATGTGCCAATCACCTTTTCTACCTCATATTTTGTTTATTCCCTTTAGTAACCTCAAGTACTGGTATTATTATGATAATGCTACTTTTTTCCAGAAATTGAGGCTGGGGAAGATTGGAGACTTTCCTCTGTGTTTCTGAACTCCATTCTACTTGTAGAGTTCATCTCCTCACCATTTCCACATGCTGAGCAGATGAAGCAAATTTGCCATCAATCTTCTGTTCAGAGCTGAATGCAGATAGATCATAGGGTCACTATAAGTTGTATTCAACTTGATGACAAGTAACAATGAAAGGTCTGTTCCACTGTGCTGAGTAAGGCTTAAAAAATGTCCTCGGACTTTTGTGAGTGCTCCACACCATCACCAGAAAGACCTTTTTAACTAATCTGGCAATAATAATGCCATTTTATGACAAAAAGAATGCATTTTCTCTTGGTTGCTGACCTTCTACAGAAAATGGTGGTGGCTAACATCTCAGAAAGACATACCTTCCTCTTTGAGTTCATCTCTCCCTTTCCTGCTTCTGGCACCCAGGCATAGGAGACTGCAGGTTTTTTTTTTTAATTGGGAAAAACATATTGGGGGTACAAGGAGGTGAGGGTTGGGGGCAGAAGGGTAAGGATGGGCCAGGATGCAGTTGCAGAGCTGCACAGTTTGGTCGGTGAGGGGGAGCAGGTGAAGGAAATGATGAAGGTCCAGTGGGGACCAGATGCTACAGAGGAATGACAAGCATTTTCCAATAGTAATTAAACCAACTGTCTTATTTATTTGGGAATTGGATGCCGACTCTCTGGCTTCTTCATGCTGAACAGGGGCATAGATGTAAAGGGGGGATGGGAGGATGCTTTATCACCTTACTGGTGGTCTTGGGTTAAAGCTGCTTGCCTTCTTTCTCTGTTAGAAGATATTTTCCTGTCATTTGCTCCCCTCTGGATTGCAAAGTGCTTTCCCAGGTGTGTCCAGTGGGGATGGCTGGTTGAATCCAGAGGCTCCATCCTCCTTTGCTTCCTTAGCTATCAGTTGTATTTCCTTTTTGTCACTGGCACTGGGTTCAGGGTCAATTCTGGAGTAAAACTCAGAGTTAAGGTTACCTATAGGAAAGGGAGCAAACCTAGAGAGAACAAACTTGTGAGTTACAAATAGAAGGGCTTTGAGGGTGTTGCTTTCAGGTTTACTGGGTGGGAGGGTGGCAGAAGGTGGCCTAGGTAACATTCTCTGGATACCTTAGGCATTCTTTTTTTTTTTTTTCCTCCTTCCCCACCCAGGGGTCAGATGGCACAATCTGAGGACTGAGGAGCTCACCCTGAAAGACTGCAGTTCTTAAACTCTTAGTGTTCCTCACTGTGCCCTGCAGAAGAACATCTACCATCTCTGTCCTCTGTCATTCCCCCGACATGGTCACTGTATTTACCACTGTATAATCAGGGCTGCTTTGGGTCACACAGAAGTAACGTGAATACAGTGTTTCAGTCACTGCTAGAATACAATCCCCCTCACTCCAGCTCAGCAATGCAGAAGCAAACAAGTCCCCCAGGCTCCATGCTGCCCTCTTTCCACAGCCTCTCTGAACATGTCTGGCCATGGTGGAAATTTTACTCATATCTTGTCAAATTCCACCCTTGCTCAGCAAGAGCTAAAAATAAACCAGCTCCTACAGCATCGTGAAGAAGTACAGTTCATACACAGAGTTCCTTAGGGAGGTAAACTCCCAAGACAGAGCAGAGAAGTTTGTTCTTTGGGAGTTATCCAGGAAATTAACTCAATTAGAGCAGAGATGTACATAATTGATGTAAAATAAATAAAAAAGACCTTTAAAAACAACATCGAGTGTCTAAGCATATCTGGAAAGGGAAGCTGGGAAAAGGAGGAGTGAAGTAAAGACAGTTTCCCGAGAAGTCAAACATCTTGAGCTGCTAATTGAAAGAAAAGTAGTTTGAATCCACCAGCCCTCCTCAGGCAGTCTCTTCCCTTCAAGATTTACAGCCTCAGAAAACCAGGTGAGAGTTGCCAGGAGATTGGACCCTTCTCCACAGTAGTGGATTTAGAGGCCAAAGGGAAAGAAAAGGGGTTGGGAGGAAGATACCTAAGGCAATGTTCCCAGGAGAAAGGTGGGCAATCTCCTCCCAGGCGATTTTACAGCCTCTGAAAACCCACTAGAAAGTCAGTTCCAACTAGACTAGATGGAATAAATAATTAAAAAAAAGAAACAAAAAAACCATTAAAGTACAGTGTAAGTCAGTCAGCCAGCTTCTAGGCTAAGGGCTTTCCCTGAAGTAGGTATTTCCCTGCAATTGTGAGAATTTGGTGCTATTGACTATGCAAATTCTCAACTTTATTATTTTGTCCTGATTTCTTGTTTACCAAGAAGCCATATCCATTATAGTCTACTTCTCTCAGGAAAATGAAATCTTCTCAATGACCATGTTTCAGAGTGTGCTGCTGTTATGCACATAATTCTATGTGTCCCCAACTCTACTTTTGCATGTGCAGGGAGCTCTGGTGGCCTAGCGGATAAGGAGTTGCACTATCAACTCAAAGGCAAGTGATCTGAATCCACCAGTTACTTACTCCACAGGAGGAGGTCGGGCAAATGTCTCCCATGTAATTTACAGCCTCTGAAAACCCACTGAAGGTCAGCTGGTGGGTTTTGACTCAAAATCACATAACAAAAGCTGTCAGGGACCACTCACAGTGCTTAAGGAGCAATGTCAGTCTAGAGACTAAGGTACACCTGATGCAGGCCATGGTTTCAATTGCTTGCTATGCATCTGAGAGCTAAACAATGATCGAGGATGACAGAGAAGAACCAATGACGTTGAGTGGTGTTGGAGAAGAGTACTGAAGATACTATGAACTGCCAAGAGAAAAAAAATAGATCTATTCAGGAGAGGGTAAAACCCGTTCGCTCCTTTAAGACAAGGATTTTTTTTTTTTCACATACTTTGGGCATGTCTCCAGGAGGGACCAGTCCTTGAAGAAGGACATCATGCTGGGAAGGGTGGATGGTCAGCACAGGAAAGAAAGACTCTGAATGAGACGGACTGACAGTGTCAGTGGCAATGAGTCGGGTGTGTCAGAGATAATGAGGATAGGGCATAGAATGAGTCACAGACAACTTGATGGCGCATAACAAAAACATCATTATCCATTGAATACATTTGCCTTTTCTTAATTTTCCATAGAAACCAAATAAGGGCTTTAGAAAAGAAGCCCTAGCTGAATCATTCATGATAGTGATTCTATTTGGCATCACAGCTCCTTTTGAGAATATAATTTTCATACATTTTCTCTCCATAAAAAGTATGTCTAAAGTCCATTTTCAGAAAAGCAACCTACAATGCCAGGGCGTTATGTATTCCAGGAACTTGGTTTAGAACCCCAAGCTTAGGGAAAACATTTAGACAAACACCCACTCTCCCGACTTCTCCCTCACTCCAAGCCCAGAACTGTTTTGTGTATTGGTGGGATGAGAGTTTAACTTATTTTTCTAAAATTCTTCTAGAAAAAGACTTGATCTCTAAAATGTAAAAAAGAGAACTAAATAGTAATTGATGTCTAAATCTTTGGGTATTCTTACTGCTCTTAAGATGTTATATAAATTACAAAACAGTGGATAAAGGAAATGATAAGTGGATAGGGTCCAAAGAATTCTTTCAAGTTAAGGAGTTTACAGAATTAGAAAGAATAAGGGACTTCTGTAATCATCACTGTGGGGAAGTAACTTTGCAACAACATATTTTTAGAGGTTGTAGCAAGGGCTTCTGATGGTCCACACTTTTGTAGATAGTCTTGGCATGATGAATGTCTCTCTCCTCAAGGCTCTTTGTGATGGAGGGAAAAGTAACCTTTATTTTTATTGTTAGCAGTTGCCATGTCACCTCCAACTAATGAAGACACTTCTGTTCTTAGATTTCATAGAGTACTACTCCTAGAGACCTATAAACAACAGATCTCAAGACTGTCCTATCTCATGCCATCTTCATAATCTCTGACAAACTCAAGCCCTTTGCTGCAGTCCCTTTAATCAACCCACCTGGCTGAGGGTCTTCCTCTCTTCTGCTGTCCCTCATCTTCCCACACATGATGTCCATCTCCAAGGAATAACCTCTCTTAGCAACATCCTCAAAGTATGTGAGACAAAGCCTTATAATCCATGTCTCTAAGGAGCACTCTGGCTACACTTCTCCAAGACATATTTGTTTGTTCCTTTGGCAGATCATGGGATATTGAACACTCTTCTCCAACACCACAGCTCAAAGGCATTCACTCTTCTGTCACCCTTACTCATTGTCCAGCTCTCAGACGCACAGCAAGTGACTGAAAAGACCATAGCCTAAATCAAGCACACCTTAGACCTCAAAGTGGTATTATTACTCCTCACTAATTTGGAGAGCCCTCTGACTGCAGACTTTCCCAATTAAAGTATTTCTTCTGATGTCCTGACTGCTGGTACCAAGTGCACTGATTGTGTATCCAAGTAAGATAAAGACATTGTAATCAGCATAACAACACACTGCCTGGCACTCCAGTATCATGATGACAGCTGATATGTTTTGATTCCACTGTTGCAACTTTTGTGCCAAATAATCTTATTAGGGTTCCCTTCTTTTCCTTGTTTGTTGTTAGGTGTCATCAAGTTGGTCCTACCACCCCGTACGCCTACCTACAACAGAATGGAGCTTTGCCTGGTTCTGTGCTGTCCTCGTACCCATTGCTACATGTGAACTCACTCTACAGCCACTACATCAGTCCATCTTATTGAGGTTATTCCTCTTTTTCATTTTCTACTTAGTTCACAGGATGTTGCACTGCTAACCCAAAGGCCACACTTCCCTGGCAGTTCAAATCCATCACCAGTATCCGAGGAGAAAGATGGGAAATCTCCCACGTGATTTATGGTCTTAGAAGCCCAATGGAGGGTCGACCATGAGTTGGTTCCAATTCAATTACACTGAATTTGAAGGTTTTTTTGATTTAGTTGGTTGGCTTTAGTTTTCTACTTGCTCAAGCACGATGTCCTTCAACAGGGACTGGACCCTTCTGATACTATGTCTAAAGTATGTAAGACAAAATGACATCATCTTAAGGAACATTTGGCTATATTTCTTCCAAGACAAATTTATTCATTCTTCTGGCCTATAGTATAGTCAATATTCTTTGTAAGCACTGTAATTTCAATGCATCAATTCTTCTTTGGTTTTTATGCATTTCAAGTCATTTTCCTTTGCCCTCTACTTTATCAAGCATATAAAGTAGGCTTGTCCAGTCCAGATGATATACTGGTCTTTCCAGTGTCCAAAGCCAACACGTCTCACATTCTGGCTGCTTTCCTCCTGACTTGTTTATACAGTCCACAGTAACTTCTTCTACTAGTCTTTGCCAGCGCTACAGTCCACGGTCACACATTTATTTGCCTCCTGTATCTTCCTTGTTTCACTTTATTTCTTTTTCTTGTTCTTCTGGAACAATCTTTCAGATAAACTCCCAATCTCCTAATCCTGGTCTTCAGGGATTCCTTAGAGGAAATTCAATCAAGACAGGAATAGCATTTACTGTGATGAGATTTTATTCCTACCATTTAGAGATTCAGGTCTTATTCCACCACTGCAACACCAGCCTTAAGATATCACGTGGATGTTTTCTCTGTCAGCGACCTAAATACATCCTAAGCAGGAAAACCCATGCACCTAGTTAAAGATTTTTCCTGGATAAAACTTCAGTATAGGCAGGTTTTCCTAGTGTTGCCTCATCCTGTGGTCATAATTCAACTCAGGAAGGCCCTAAGGCAGAAACAGGTTTTATATTTACAAGGAGCATCACATCTTCCGTGCACCTTACTGTACGCCCACAGGAAGATTAGAGATTTTTGTGAATCACTGGGGATGCTTTGTGATCAATCATGTAAGGAAAGAAATTAGATTATTTCTACAATGGACCCTTGTAAAGTATTTCTTTATGAAGCTACTGGCTTTAAGTAATTTCTAGTACTGATTGCTCCACTGGTTAATCATCTTGTGAATCATCAGTCTGATTTCTGGACTATTCCCATGGACATAACAAAACTCCCTCAGTTACCAGACTATTTCTTTGAAAGTAATTTGGTTGGAATTCATCTCCGTATTTGATCTTCATTGTCCAATCTGGCTTCTGCCTTCAGCCCCCCCACTCCCAAACTGTGCCTCAAAATTAGCAATACCTCCATGCTGCCAAAAGAAATTTTCATTTTTCACTAGTCTCCTTATCAGCATTCAACAGAGTTGACAACGCCTTGATAAATTCTACTTCCTTCTTTCATATTGCACACTCTTGTTTTCTACTGCTAAAAAAACCTATCCTTTCTCTACTGAATTCCATTTGCATCACTGTCCAAAAATTAGTGGCCATTATGTGTGGGTTTATTTCTTGAATATATTGTTTTTTGCTGGCTCAGTGGTAAGAAGTTGTACTACCAACCCAAAAGCATTAAATTCAAATCCACCAGTATCTCGGGGGGCGGGGGGCGATGAGCAATCTCCTCCCAGGCGATTTACTGCCACTGAAAACTCACCGGAGAGACAGCTATGAGCTGGTTCTGAATCTACAGTTAGACAACTGGCTTTTTAAATAACTGCCACAAATTACTGCTGTACAGTGTAAATCTTGAAAACAGGTAATCTGAGTCACTCAACTTTCTTTTTTCAAAAATTTTTTTTTTTGGCTATTTTAAATTCGTTGACTTTCTATGTAGATTCTTCAATCAGACTACACATTTCCAATGAAAAACTTTTCTATAATTTGATTGGCAATGCAACAAATTCACACACCTGTCTACAGGATAACGGACATATTAACAATCTCTGAACTGTGGCTCAGCTTTGTAACAGAAATAATTCTTTCTCCTCGGGATTTCGTAGCTCAGGCTATCTCATCTTAGATAACGTTTTAGTCTCTCCTCCACTCTTTGCATCTCACTTCAGATCATGGCTAATGGTCTAGGGAGCTGTGGTGGGGTGGTCCCACAGAGACGTGCTGCTTACCCAAAGGTGGAGCTTCTCAGGCAGTTAGAACCCAACAGCCGCTGCAAGGAAGAAGGAGGAGCAATCTCCTCCACTGTGATTAACTGCTTCTGACCAGCTACGAGTCATTTCTGACTCAATGCTACACAACATTAATGTTAGCAAGAGTTTTCTACGAAGATGGCTCCGAAAGCCAAGAAGGAAGCCCCTGCCCCTCCCAAAACTGAAGCCAAAGCAAAGGCATTAAAGGCCAAGAAGGTTGTTCTGAAGGGCGTACACAGCCACAAAAAAAAGGAAGATCCGCACGTCGCCCACCTTCCGGAGGCCTAAGACGCTGAGACTCCGACGGCAGCCCAAATAACCCCGGAAGAGCGCCCCCAGGAGAAACAAGCTTGATCACTATGCCATCAACAAATTTCCCCTGACCACTGAGTCAGCTATGAAGAAGATAGAACAACACACTTGTGTTCATTGTGCATGTCAAGGCCAATAAGCACCAAATTAAACAAGCTGTAAAGAAGCTCTATGACACTGATGTGGCTAAGGTCAACACTTTGATTAGGCCTGATGGAGAGAAGAAGGCCTATGTTCGACTTGCTCCTGATTATGATGCTTTGGATGTTGCCAACAAAATTGGGATCATCTAAACTGAGTCCAGTGGGCTAATTCTAAATTTTTCTCACAAAAAAAAAAAAATGTTAATAAGAGTTCATTCAGGTTTGGATTATATCATTGCTATGGAGAAAAGATTGAAATTGTCAGCAATTTCTTCTTACTTTCTGTAATCAATACCTTGCTACCAGCAGTTAAGAAATTAAAGACATGGGGCACTGGGAAAATCTGTCTGGGACCTCAGCAAAGAGCAAGTATGACAGTATAAAAGACTACAGTACACTGATTCAAAGCATGGTCTCTTCAGTTACTTGGTACACATCTTTAAGTTGGGCAATGACTAAGGCTGAAAGAAGAGTAACTGATGCCTTTGGGTTGTGATAGAGTAGAGTACTAACTATGCCATGGACTGCCAAGAGAACAGACAAGACTGTGTGGGACAAAGTGCAAACAGGGGGCTCCTTGGAAGCAAGAATGGTGCAGTTTTGTCTTCCATATTTTAGCATCTTGTCAGGAGGGGTCAGTCCTTGGAGGTCATTATGTTTGAAAAGGTGTGGGTCAGCCTAAGAGAGGAAGACCCTCAAAAAGATGGAAATGGTACCTGTAACAATGGGTTCAATCTATCAGAGATGGTGAGGATGGCACAAGATAGGTCACGGTTCAGATCTGTTGGTTATAGGGTTCCTGAGTCAGTTTACTCGGTCCGCTATAAGTCATCTAATCAGAACCAACTCCAGCTGATGCGCTAATGGCTTTTCAGAGGCAATTAATCACGTGGGATGAGACCACATTTCTTTCTCCTGTACCATGTGCCTTTTGAGTTCACAATGCAGTTCCTTACCACTTAGGCCAACTAATAAGTTCCTTAACACAACTAGTGTTGACTCAGACCACTATAGGCTTTCAATTTTCCCAGAGTTTGGCTATTACTTTCTGTTTAGTGTCTATCAGTTGCTCCAGTGGACAAAGACTGGCAGCTTCTTCTTGAGAGGATTCAATAGCTTCAGAAACACAATGGTGCGAGTTAACTTTGACTCAAGGCATGGAGTTTAAGGAGAAGAAGTGAATGCTGCATGTCCTACCCTCAATTTCAGGGATTTCTATGACCACAACCACTTACACGGTGACAAATCCCTATCTAGTGCTCTTCCTGAATCTGTCCACTCCATCTCTCCTTGAAGGGGATTATCACTCTTTGGGATTTAGTTTACTATTTGCAATATGATCTCAATTCTTTAATACTCAAGCAATGTTATACTTGAATTCTCTCTTGTTAAATTAGAAGTGATGTTCTCTTGAGGTTCACTATAGATATAGGGACCTTTGGTGTCCCAGTCGTATGAAGTTGCACTGCTAATCCAAAGGTAGGCAATTTGAATACACCAGTTACTCCATGAGAGAAAGATAGACAATCTCCTCTTATACCATCCACAGCTTCTGAAAACCTGCTATGAGTTGGTTGTACTCAACAAAAACAATGAGGAGCACAACTCTAATTACTCTTATAAAGTTGAGTTATTATTCTGTTAACTCAGCATTTTTACATCATTGTACTTATTAAAACTTGTACTTGTATCTAATCTACAACCAGGAGAGGATAAAATAGATTAATGGAACCTTCTAAAACTCAAATCTCTATGCACATCCAAACACTTCTCCAGCAGGGTAAAAAAGAAAACCATATAGACTGGGAAAAATATTTGGTAATGACATATCAGACAAGGGACTTCTATCTAGAATTTATAAAATACTTGAGTCCCACAACAAGATAAAGGTAAACAACCCAATTTAAAAATGAACACAGGGCGGGCC
>NW_006399807.1:10373730-10375045 GCF_000299155.1 Elephantulus edwardii | reverse complement strand
GTCCTCCCTTCCCCCCTTTACATCTACGCCCCTGTTCAGCATGAAGAAGCCAGAGAGTCAGCATCCAATTCTCTAATCAATAAGACAGTTGATTTAATTACTATTGGAAAATGCTTGTCATTCCTCTGTAGTATCTGGTCCCCACTGGACCCTCATCATTTCCTTCTCCTGCTCCCCCCACTGACCAAACTGTGCAGTTCTTCAACTGCATCCTGGCCCATCCTTATCCTTCTGCCCCCAACCCTCACCTCCTTGTACCCCCAATATGCTTTTCCCAATAAAAATTAAAAACAAACAAAAAAAAATGAACACAGGATATGTACAGTCATTTCACCAAAGAAGACATTCAGATGGCGAACAAACACATAAAGAAATGTTCAAAATCCCTAGCTCTAAGAGAGATGCAAATCAAAACAGCTATGAGATATCCTCTTACCCCAGTAAGAATAGCAAAATTTAACTAAACAACAAGCAACAAATGCTGGCGAGGTTGTGGAGAAACTGGAACCCTTATTCACTGTTGGTGGAAGTGTAAAATGGTGCAACCACAATGGAAGGCAGTATGGCGCTTTCTCAAAAAGTTGGAAATAGAAATACCATTTGACCCAGCAATTCCACTACTGGGAATATATCCTAGAGAAAGCAGAAGTGCCACTCAAGCAGATATATGCATACCTATGTTTATTGCTGCTTTGTTCACAATAGCAAAGAGTTGGAAACAACCCAAGAGCCCATCAAAAAAAGAATGGACAGAAAAACTGTGGTATATTCATACAACGGAATACCATGCTACATTGGAAAACAAGGAACTCATGAAATATTATACAAAATGGGTGACCTTGGAGGACATTATGCTGAGTGACATATCTCAATCACAAAAGGACAAATATTGCAAAGTGCCACTGTTATAAAACAAGACTGACATTGGGTTTGCGAGGAAACTAAGAAAAGAAGGGATAAATAATGTGCACAGCTGTAGGAGAGAACTGTTTAAAATGTTAGGTATCATTTGCATGGGAGGACTCCAGAATAAGAGCTGCATAGTAAAGTGGACTGTGGGGACTGTATAATAATGAAAGAATTTTTTTTTTCTTCTCAAAGAGAAAAGTGAACTTTGGGAGAGGGGAATAGGCAGGGAGGAAAATGTGCAACAATGAATGAATGGAAATCCAAGTTCTTTATAATCTTTCATTAAAATCTCAATTATTGTTGTTGCTGTTGTTAAGTGCTGCCGAGTCATAGACGACTCATAGTAACGCTATGAACAAAAGATCTGAACACTTATATGACTTTCATCATTTCTCCAAGTTCATAA
>NW_006399807.1:10349003-10373315 GCF_000299155.1 Elephantulus edwardii | reverse complement strand
ATGTAATGCATCAGACATCTGTGGAGACTGCAAATATTTTATCTATTACTAGCTTATCAGACTTTAACTGCATGAAGACACTTTTACTATTTTAGTAACAAAATATACTTAGAATAGTGTTAGACACATACTTCTATGTGCCAAACTTCTCAAAAATGGAATGATAAATAAAACAAATACATTTTCAAAACCAGAAAACATTGAGTAACTAAAGCACCAATTAAAGTACCAGCAGGGAGAGGCGAAAATAGGTGACCAAAGTCCAAAAGCTAAACTAGGGAATAACATATTTTGAATGACTTGTGTTCAACTTTGATTTCTATTCAGCAATAACAATATGACTACAAAGCTGGGCCAAATGAATAAAATGTAGCACAAACAAAAAATTACACCAAACCATTCTTCTTTAATTATGTCTTAAAAAAAGAAATAAATTAACCACCAAAACACAGATCAATAATTCTTTATTTTCCTTTTACAAAAAGATACTTGGAACAAATAAATATAAAATGGCATAGGTCTTTTTTAGCAATGGGCAAATACAGGGTTCTTGGTGTTTTCTACAGTAATAAGCTAATGACATTTTCAGTCATACCCCATATGGGGATGGGGTAGAGGGTGGGTATGGGGGTAGAGGGTGGGGATGGTTAAATTCTTCTAATATCAATTTTTTAACAACGGAGTCTCCAAAAAAAGCAATCAAGGACTGATTCAGAGGCTAAGATATTAGAATCAACAAGTTAAAAAGAAGTATGTGTATGTGTGTATATACATATAAGTTATATGGATTTAAAACCAAAATATGGTATGGTTTAGAAATCCAACTAATGAATATTCTTATTTTGTTTCCTCTTTAAATTTGCACAAATAGTCTGCTTCTTTCAAATCTGCATGGCAAATAAAACAAAGTTGAGTACAATATATACACACAGGTTGTACCAAACATTAAATATAGGTATATGTAATATACAGTGAATGTGCCATGTAGCTTCTTAGAATAAAAAAGATCTGGATTTTCTACATCTTATAGTTGACACAGGAGAAGGCAGATAACACCAACTCCATCTATGATCAAATTTTGCTAATAAAAGACATCTTTCCTGTTTGGTTCACAATACATATGCAACAAAATTGATGGTTATCAAATGTTAATTTGTTTCATGAAAACTTATCTCCAGGCTAATACCCAAAGAGTTTGGCTAATACTTTAAATTAAACAGTCTTATTTAATGATTTATCCATCAAGTAGATAAGTCATTAACAGCAATTTCAAACAAGAACAAAAGGGATGACTTTTTCTCCTGCCCTTTAAAAAGGTATTTTTAAGAGTCCACTTCAAGTAACTCTTTACTTGGTGTTTTAGAATTACTTTCTACTTTAGGAAGGCCTTTTAGAAAGGCAGAAAAGGATAAAAAATGTTTAAAGGGTCATCATCTAAACAGTCAAATTGATTTTAAATTTACTTTTTTTGCATTTTTTTTAGTACCTGGGCCTTGTACTAAGTGATCACATTTTACTGGAGTCCATCTAATATTAGAAACATGAACCTTAAATAGAAAAATTGGCTCTTATGTTTTAAAACAAGTCTTTTTCTCCACACCTACCCTTCTAATATTTTTCAGGGGAAAAAATGAATCTAATTGCTTTAGGGCTCATTTAATATTTGCTAAAAACAATCCCTGATAAACTCTTTAAAATTTGTAAGACCAGCACCGAATTCGAGACATCTATTTACTCTGAGGTTTCATGGAAAGTGAAAGTACAAAAATGTCAGTACAAGTAGAACCAAATATAAGAAAAAAAGCACCTAAAGATGGAGAAAAGATACTCTACCTGTCCGTAGGAAACCATTTTTATGTTTCCATAGTTTTGATAGCTTAAAATTCCCCAAAATACCTAGGTTTTTTTCATTGTTTTTCTATATCTAAAATGTTCTCTCAGTGTCAAAAGCCAATTTAAATTTAGGGAAATCATATATAAAAAATTGTTCATGAAGATTATTAACATGTAAGAATAATATCCTACATGGCAAGTTACAATTCTCTAGAAGTGCAAGTAAGCATCAAAAAGCTCAAAGGACATCAACATGCACAACCAGGAATCCTATGAAAGTCACGACACGTTGTGATTCAGTGGTTTAAATTAATCTCCTCCTGACAGAAGACAATGTTCCACGATGGAAGCCGATTATGCCCAGTGAGACTCACTGGGACATAAACACATCACTGCTACTAAGGTTCCACAACATGACTATTCAGGAATCTGAATCTAACTCCAGAAGAGATCATTTTGAAATACGAATTTGAAGATATTATAAACATTAGGTAAGTGGAACCTGCCTGCAACAATCTTTTTTTTCTTCTTCCCACTTTAAGGCTACAGAATATCTATACATCAACAAGGCAATTAATTTTCATAATAAAAATATCCCCTCCCCCCAGAAATAACCAACATCTTCAGCCAGATTCTATGGTGAGTGTATATTGCATCTTACTTTATTCTACAGGTTTGTTTTCTTGGCAGTCTGCAGGGTTAAGGTCAATTTTTTCTGGAAACACCAGCTTCTCACAAACAGCCTCCTTGATGGGTAAATACTGGGATATTTCATTAGGTTCCGTGAAAAGAGAAGGTGACACATGCTAAAGAAATACAAAAATAAAATTCCTGTTTTTTAATCTGTAAACCTATTGACATTTTTTTAAATGCTTTGGTTCAAGCATTTTTAATTTAAATTTTAAATCAAAATTTTAAAATAAGGAGTAAAATATTGATATAAGCAAGCACTATTAAAGTTTTAAAAACAGTAACAGTAGTTTTTCCTATTATTGAGTCATTCTGCTTTCTCTAAGAGAATAAAGTTATACAATTTCCACTGCCCCCAGAATGTAATACATCTTAATCTAATTCCCTCTATTTGCTGCTTTGATACCTTATAAGCACTGGTTTTCTGTTAGACCCAAGTATATAATTTTCCTGAATGTATACGCTACATCTGGAGAGATATTTGGATTTTCTTAAGAGAGATATACTTAGAAAAAGTAATTCCAAATTTCAAAAAGATATTTAACTTCTAGGCAACTCATTACAGAATCTTAAATTCCAAGGGAGCCTTTACATGTTCTTGAGAAGAGAGAAAAAGAAAGAATTATGGCAAAACAAGTCATATTATAGAATCAGCATATTTATGGGGGCTGGAGAACAGGAGATTAATATCCAAATGAACAACTCATAATATAGACTCAGTACATTTTAGGATCGGGGAGAGGGCAAAGGAGATTGAGTGACAGGATGGTGGTAACAGAATCGGTATCTGATGTCCACAGTGGCTCCATCATCAACAACTATGTGACTGGGGGTAAGTTATATCTAAGAGTCTTAGTTTTTTCAAGTAAAATGTGGAAATTGGAAAGGTAGGGTATCTAATAACCTTCCATGTTCTTACATTTGAGATAAGTGCAGGAAAAGTTATGCTTTAGTCAGATTTATGCTAAAGAGCTCTATCAGTGGCATGAACAGTTTTAGATATATATATGATGGGAGAGAAGGAATTCTATACTTAAAAATTTATAACCTAACATCTATAAATGAAACATAAAAAAGAAAAAAAAATGAAACATAAATACTGTACCATCAAATTTGCAATTTTGCTTTCTCGTGATGTATATTCCCGTAACATGTATGTCTTGTCAGCCTGTGTTAAAAAAAGTCACAATAAATTTATTTATATTGATTTGTCAAATCTATTCTGTTAAACAGAACTATCTACATTAGTCTGTGAAAGTAACATGAAGTCTGAGGAGAGTATCTTGTTTTACAATGGTCAACTTTCACCAAAAATTCCAAATTATTTATTTGAATCTCTATATATTACATCACATTACATTAATACCAGAAACATATATGTGAAGTAACCTAATTTCATAACTCTCATGTAAGAAAAAGATATGCAAAAGCTTATTTTGACAGTCAACCAGCAGCATTCTCTTGATAAATATAATTAAGTTGCACAAGAGATTTTGCTATTCAAGTTTGGGACATCCCTTTCCTAAACATTATTATCATCTCTGCACATAATTGTGACTACTTTTGTCTTCCAAAAATTATTTATGCTCATCATTTCCATAAAATTATTACCAAATTATTTACTTAACATCAGGAATTACTTTGATATTCAAATTTTCCCATTTACGATTTTATCAAAATGCTGAGGTTTTGTGAAACATTTTAAATAAAAGATAAAATACTAACTTCTTTAAAATTTCAGTATTTTATATAAAAACCAGATTAATGCACACTCTAAGAGAGAAAATAAAAGTATAAATCAGAGACTATAAATTAGAAGCAATCAAAGCTCATTAGAGAGAACACTATGATTAACATATAATAATCTCTACACAAGTTATATAAATATGTTCTTATCTGCCACAAAAGTTTTAACACTAAAACACACATTTCCAAATCAACTAAATATAGCTCTTCCTAATGTTTATAATGGCTAAATATTCTTCTACACATAACTATAGAAGCACTTATAATGCTCCACTGGAAATATTAATATCTCTTTAAATTCCCATTCTCCAATCCTCATTACTATTAATATTATAAACAATGCAAATTCAAGTCCACATTCCTTAACTCTAAGCAACTATCTGATTAATATTTATAGATTATGGAATGAAATTTTTTCTTCCTTAGTTTTTGTTTTCTTTAAAAAAATTTATATTGGTTTGTATTCAAAATATTGTTTCATTCATATACATTGTGTTTCACACATTGCTTCATTTACATTGTATTTCATATGATCATTCCCATAGCTTTATAAAACCAATCACCATTGATCTGTGCCCTCTTCCACCCAATCCTTTCAGCTACTCCACTCCTAGGAATATATCCTGAAGAAAATAGAGCTGAGACAATGCGGGATTTATCTTTCACTATGACTTTCTCAGCCATTTTTTAACTACCATATAGGTGGGTGTGAATATGCAAACGGTGTGTTAGCCTATCTAAATGGATACTGGCTATTTATTTACCAACCAAGAGGATTAGCTAGTCTCACCAATCCACAGGGGACGGGGCTAATCTTGCCATTAAATTGAGCAACCAAACAAAAGGAGACCTTTCAGCAAAGAAGAAAAACCTTACCACCAAGAAAAGAGAAAGCAAAATAGGCCTACAGGGCCAATTACCACAGCAGCCACAGCAGAGAACATGAGACAGGGCCTGGGATTGCTACATCATCATTGGAACTGGAGCTTTAAAAGCCTTTGCTCAAATTTGTTGGTCATCTGGGGGTGGTGAGCCAATATGAGCAGGACTGAGAAATTTGTAACACTGGCCTAAGCTGTGAAGCTGAAGGCTGAGGTGCCTGAGAGCACATTTAGGGTGCTGTCCAGACTGTATTCTGCTACTCATCTGCATTATAACCTTTTTATTTCTCTAACATGGTTCTGTGTCATCTGTGAGTTTTCACATTAGATTTCAGACCCAGAAAAGCAGTAAAGATTGGTGCTGACCCAGAGGTGTGCAGTTCAAATCCACCAGATGCTCTCTGCTGGAGAAGGAGGGACAATCTCCTTCTGTACCAGTCAGATCTGATCTGACAGTACACACACACACACATAAAATAAAAAAATAAACAAAATTTAAAAAAATTTTTAAAATAAAAAGATCAGTGCTAAGATGAGTACAAAGAGATATGGGAGCGTGGGGGACATGTCTGATCTTATGGGGGTTGGTTTCTTGTTCCTCATGCTCTTGACAGGGACAGCTCCCCTTTGTGAAGTTGGTAAAGCTCAAATATAGCCATCCCCATGAAGCCCTTGCTCTTTTTATAGGCACAAATGGAGGTTTGGACACCAATGTTCACAGCAGGGTTATGCGCAATAGCAAGAAAATGGAAACAGCTCAAATGTCCATCAACAAACTAAGAGATTTAGAAATTATGGTACATTCATATGATAGAATACTAATCAGCATTCAGGAGCAACAATTTTGAAAATATTATATAACATGGTAAAGGCTAGAGACCATTATGCTGAGTGAACTAACTCAGTCTCATAAGGACAAATATTTGCAAAAACAGAAGGAAACTACTAAGATGTTTATAAAAGTCCAAAAGAGGAAGAAAGAGCAAGGGCGTGAGGGTAAGGCTGAGGGTGGGGGGTGCAGGGAAATCACAGAGTTGCAAAGTTTCACTTTTTTTTTAAGGTTACATTTCTAAAGCATGATAGTGCTTAGTAAAAAATGTAAACTATTTTAAAATTTGGATTTCATTCTTTCTGAAAAAAAGAAAACATGTTCTTAGTATTTTGGTACCATTTTTAAAAAATAAATAGATCATCATAGGCACCACACTATTTCATGGAAAAGAAACGATCAAAATTTCAGGTTTTAGGAAAATACCAATCCAATCCCCTATTAATGAGTTCAAATCCTTTTTCTGCCACCAACCAGCTGTAGAGCTTGGGTAAGTTATACAGTTGCCTCAGAGGCTTCATTTAAAAGTAGGGATAAAAAGATTTTACTTTCACAGAGTTGTAATTAGTTCATTACTGTGAGAACAGTAATATTGGTGGCCTCTTTTCCCATTCATCCTTCTAAATGATAAGGGAGCTCAAGTGAGAAATTCACTTGGAAAAGTTAAGCTGTTACAAAACTACTAGAAAAATTTAACCACTTATTTTTCTCAGCACTTATTTTTAAAAAACCTCACACTGTAAGTTAACAGTCACATCAGAAGGATTACAATCTTCCATTGTATGCAGAACTTTAAACTTCAGATCAAAAAAACTATGTACTTAAATTTCAGGAGGCCATGGGAGTGTTATTTCTAACACTGACATATACATATATTAACAATAAATAGAAATCTGAGGTAAAAGCTAAGACACAGTATTGCATTATTACGCTTCAATCATGTACATTTTTCTCCCTGTGCCCTCCCTCCAATCACTAAACTATTTGATCCTGAGATTTTCACCCCTTTCCACATTCAGTCCCTCTACCGCCTTTCTCTTCCCTCGTTGTATGTCCATACACATATCACTGGTTATCCTTCTGCTTTTACAATCATGGTCCTATACAGTATTGGTTCTCATGTACCTGAATTTTAGTTCACTCCGCATAATGCTCTCTAGCCTCTTCCATGTTATATAGCAGTTTTCAAAATCATTGCTCCCAAGTGCTATATAGTATTTCATCATGTGAGTGTACCACAATTTCTCAATCCAATTATTTGGGCAGTTTCCATGTTCTTACTATTATGAATAATACTGCTATGATGCAAATCTCTACGTGCATCTCAGTTCTGTTTTCCTTGGTGTATATTCGTAGCAGTGGAATAGCTGGGTCATTTAGAATCCCTATGTTCAGCTTTTTGAGGACACACCATACTGCCTTCCAGAGTAAGTTGTATGAGGTACAGTTGGTTGGGTTGGTTGTTTTTTGGGTTTTTTTAATTTATTTTATTATTTTATGTGTGTACTGTCAAAGCGGATCTGAGGTACAGGAGATTGCCCCTCCTTCTTCAGCAGAATATCTGGTGGATTCAAACCATGTACCTCTGGGATTGTAGTGCAGCTTCTTGCCACTAGGCCGCCAGAGCTCCCTTTCAGGTACAGTATTTTAAATACTGTTTACTCTCTTTGTAAATCTGCTGGAAGGTCAGCTATGAGTCAGTTCGAACTCAATGGTACATAACATGTTACACACAGAGTTAGTACTTAAATGACTTTTTTTAAAAAAAGGAGCATCAGATACCAGAATTTTTGGAAAAGAAGACCTAATATTCAATCACAGTGCATAAACGACAGTAAGTTTGAAAGACTCAATTTCAAGGCCATTTGATATAAACAGGTGTTCCTTTTCAAATATTCAGGCCCAGTAAAACAGGAAAAGGCTCAAAATCAATATATTTATTGAATTACAATAGATACCTCATGGTAAAGTCTTGTATCATTCATTCTGATGAGCACTCCATCAATTCTCAAGAAAAACCGCAGCAACAGGAAAAAGCTTGAAGGCATTACTCTCTGGGAAAAAGAATAGTATTGACATTTTAGTAAGATTACATATTTTATTGTTTTGCTAAAAGGAAATTTAAGGATAAAGACATAACAAAAAAAAAACACCCAAACAAACAAAAAAAACCCAACCAAAAACCCCCAACCTTTTGAGGGTTGATTAGCGGTACGTAAAAAAGTATTGTACTTTCTTTGCAAGGTCCAGCTAAGTTTCAAAGCCAAGTAAGCACTCAACTATTAACTTAAAGGTTGGTGGTTTAAGACAGGCCTGCAGATATGCTTCTAAAAGGTCACAGCCTGGAAAACCCTGGAAATCAGCTCTATTAGGGTCCTCATCAGTCAGACTCAACAGCAACTAACACCACCACCACACTGAGGAGTGTGAATATTTAACATTCTGATTTCAGAATCTTAGAAAGAAAATTTTGTGTAAACATTAAACATTCTGATTTCAGCATCTTCCTTCATCAAAAGTAATGAAGTGAGTAAAAAACAAAAATTTACTCAAGTAACATGAAAATTTCAATGTTATTTTTAAGAACTCTCATTTTTACACCAGGAAGCTGGTAGCTTTGTATTAAGGAGCTGCACTGCCAACGCAAAGGCTGTGGTTCAAATCTACCAGCTACTCTGCAGGAAAAAGATGGGCAATCTCCTCTCGTGTGATTTCTGCCTCTGAGAACTCGCTGGAGGCTCAGCTATGAGTCAGTTACAACTCAATGGAACATAACAATAAAAACCATATTTCAACTTGAAATTTGAGGGTTCCAGTATTCTATTTAGTTTTATATTTCATATTTGTTCCTATTCTCAAGAAAGATGGTTCAGAAGGATGTGAAAATTATCAAACACTATCATTAATATCACATGCAAGCAAAATACTGCTGAATACCATCCAAAAACAGCTAGAGCAGTACATTGACATAGAGTAATGCCCGATATTCAAGCTGCGTTTAGTAGACGCTGTGGTGCCAGGGATATCACTGCTAATGTCAGATGGACCCTGTATGAAAAAGGAGAATAACAGAAAATGTCTATTTGTGTTTTATTGACTATGCAAAGGCATCTAACTGTGTTGATAATAAACTACGGCTAACTTAGAGAAGAATGGGAATCTTAGAACATTTAATTACGTTCACACAAAATCTATACCTAGACCAAGAAGCTGATGTAAAACAGAGAAAGGGAACATGGTATGATTTAAAAGCAGAAAAGGTGTGCATCAGGGTTCTATCCTTTCTCTATACCTATTCAATTTGTATGTTGAGAAAATCATTCAAAAAGCTGGACTTTATGAAGAAGTATGTGACATCAAGATTGGTTATGCAGATAATACAACCTTGCTTGCTGAAAAGTACGGACTTGAAGCACATCCTGGAGAAGATAAAGACTACAAGTCTTCAATTATGAATTACATCTCAATGTCAAGAAGACAAAATTCCTCACCACTGAACTGATAACATTGTGACAGATGGAGAAAAGACTGAAATTGTCAACAATTCCATGTCACTTGGACCCACAATCAACACCCTTAACACTAGCAGTTAGACAATCAGGAGATGCATAGCATTGGGCAAATCTGGTATCAGGGACCTCTAAATTACTGAAAGAACACTGATGTCAGCATGAAGACTAAGGTGTGCCTGATTCAGGCCATGATCTTTTCAATCAATTGCTATGCTAGTGAGAACTGGACAATGAATAAGGATGACAGAAGAAGTGATGTATTTGAGTTGTAGTGTTGGAGAAGAGTACTGAATTATCTCATGGACTGTCAAAAAACATATTGTCTTGGAAAAAAATGAAGCCAGCATGCTCCTTGGAGGAAAAGAAGGCAAAGCGTCATCTTATATACTTTGGGCATGTTGCTAAAAGAGGCTATTTCTTAGAAAAGGATATTATGCTTGGAATGGTAAAAGGTCAATGAAAGAAAGAAAGACCCTCAATGAGATGGATTGACACAGTGGGTTCAAGTGTGTCTGAGATGATGCTTGAGGGCACAGGATAGGACAGTGTTGAGATCTGTTGTTCATAGAGTTGCTATGAGTCCTGTTCGACTCAACAGCACCTAACAAATTTTCTACTGTCACAATACTACTTCTAGGAACCATTTGGCAATTTGTGGGTAATTTTTAGTTGTCACAATGATGGGCTAATATTTAGGGAGCTATGAATGTCTCATCAGCAATGAGCTTGTAATACTTGGAAGGAGCAATAACATTAGATGATCTTTAATAGGATAGGATAGCATAGGATGACAGTACAAAGTCCTAAAAACCTTCCTAGGATATATCCTGGCACTCAACCAGACTTTTTTAGAAAAACTATTTATAGTTGCCTGACACTAGAATCCAATTCTACTTTATGTATAAATACAAAATTTATTCAATTGTCTAGTAATGCAGTCAACTTTGTAAATCAAGGAAAGATGAATATTATTTTGTCTAGAATATCATTAAACGTTATTCAGCACTGAAAAATTTCATCATTGATGGCAATGGCGTGTGTGTTAATGAAAGATGTAAATGCAGATGGACTTAGATATCATTCACAATGACTTGATACAAATATCTAAGTCATCACAGCTTTTTTTTGGCATTTTTGAAAATGTGATTTGAAGGGAAGTTAACAAAGTGTGTTAGTTTGGGTTGGTTGTTTATTTTTTTTTAAATCAATCATGCGCATTTTGTTCCTTAATATTAGTTATAATACCTACAGAGTCTGATCATTCATTCATTCATTCCATATTCTTTCCTTTTACCCATCTTTATAAGTATTAAAATCAACACTCTTGGCACCAGCAGCCAGAAAGTTAAAAGACATATTGCGATGGGAAGGTCTGCTGTTAAGGATCTCTCTAAAGTACTGAAGAGCAACAGTGTGTCTCTGGAGACTAAGGTGCATCTGGTACAGGCCATGGTCTTTGCAATCACTTGCTATGCATCAGAGAGCTGGACAATGACCAGGGAGGATAGAAGGAGAAATGATGCTTTTGAGCTTTGGTGTTGGAGAAGAGTGTTGAGGGTACCATGGACTGCTAAGGAAACAGATTCATCCTGGAGAGGGTTAAACTGGGCTGCTCCTTGGAGGCAAGGATTCTGAGGCTTCATCTGACATACTTTAGTCATGTTGTAAGGAGAGACCAGTCCGTGGAGAGGGACATCATGCTTGGGAGGGTGGAAGGCAGGCGCAAGAGGGGAAGGCCCTCTGGGAGGTGGATTGATTCAGTGACTGGGGCAATCAGGATGAGTGTGTCGGAGACAATGAGATTGGCAAAGGACAGAGCAGAGTTTAGAGCTGTTGTACATAGATAGGGCTGCTGTGAGTCGCAAGTGACTCGAAGGCACACAACAACAACAATTAATTTTCTACTTTCCTGGTAACCATTTATTTAGTAATTAATTTTCTACTTTCCTGGTCCCCCTCCCTGATAACCATTCCGGTATGATTCTCTCTTTATGCAAATTTTTCTCTAGCTTTTTATAATACTAGTCTTATGCAATATTTGTCCTTTGGGGACTGACTCATTTCCCTTAGTCTTATCTATGTTATATAATATTTCACAAAATTGTCACTGTTTGTCAATGTTGTATAGTGCACTATTATATGAATGTACCAGTTTTTTCTAGCCATTCCCTCACTAATGAAGGATTACTTCAAAATCTAGTTTTGATAAAAAACGCTGCAATAAACACGGGTGTTCATAAATCTGTTCACATCTCAGCTCTTATTGCTTTAGGATCCCACCTTGTAGTGAAATAGGTGGATCAAATGGTATTTCAATTTTCAACTTTTTTTTTGAGTCAAATATATATATATTTTAATTTATAAATCATTTCAATGAAACTTCACAGAGACTTTGGATTTCCATTCATTCATTGTTGCACTTTTCTCCCCTCCCAACCCTCCTCCCTAGTATGCTACCCTCTTGGAAAAGTAAAAGAAAAATTCTTTCATTGTTTTACAATCCCTGCCCCCAGGTCCATTCCACTATGCAGCCTTTGCTCTGGACTCCTGTCATGACAAAAATACCTAATCACATATCCCTTTTAAACAGTTTTCTCCATCACTATACACTATCAAACCCATCCTTCTCAGTCTCCCCCCAACCCCAAGGTCAGTCTTGTTTTACAACAGTGGCACCATGCAGTATTTGTCCTTTTGTGACTGAGATAGTTCACACAGTATAATGTCCTCCAGGGTCACCCATTTTGAATAATATTGCATGAGTTCCTTGTTTTTCAATGCAGCGTAGTATTCCATTGTGTGAATATACCACAGCTTCTCTATCCATTTTGTCTGTTGATGGGCATTTACGTTGTTTCCAACTCCTTGTTGTGAACAAAGCTGCAATAAACACGGGTGTGCACATTTTCAACTTTTTAAGGAAATGCCAGATTGCTTTCTACAATGCTTGTACCATTTAACATTCCCACCCGCAATGTATGAGAATTCTAATCACTCTGCACCCTCGCCAGCATTTGTTGTTCATGAACTTACTGAATCTGGCTATTGCTGCTGCAATGAGGTGGTATCTCATTGTTATTTTGACTTGCATCTCTCTAATAGCGAATAATCTGGAACATTTCTTAATATAATTAGTTGGTCCTATGAATGTCTTCTTTGGTGAAGAGTCTTTTCTTATCTTTGTCTACACTGTAAAGTGAGTTTCCTGGGGGTTTCTATAATTTTAGATAAAAGCCCTTTGTCAGATAAGTCACTGTCACATATTTTTCCCCAACCTGTAAATTTTCTTTTTACTCTTGGAGAATTTTTTTTATGTACTAAGGATTTAATTTTTAGAAGGTCCCATTAGTCTCTTTTATTCTCTTCTGATTGTACCTCTTTGGTTGTATTTGATAATGTATTTATGTCATGGGATTGTTGTTGTTGTTGTTGTTATGTGCCATCGAGTTGCTTGCGACTCATAGCTACCCTATGTACAACAGCCCTAAACCCTGCTCTATCCTGTGCCAATCGCAGCCCTGTCTGTGACACTTCAATCCCGATTACCCCAGTCACTGAATCAATCCAACTCAAAGAGGGTCTTCCTCTCCTGCGCTGTCCCTCCACCCTCCCAAGCATGATGTCCTTCTCCAAGGACCAGTCTCTCCTTACAACATGTCCAAAGTATGTTAGACAGAGCCTCAGAATCCTTGCCTCCAAGGAGCCACCTGGTTTAACCCTTTCCAGGATGAATCTGTTTGTTTTCCTAGCAGTCCATGGTACTCTCAATACTCTTCTCCAGCACCACAGCTCAAAGGCATCAATTCTCCTTCTATACTCCTTGGTCATTGTCCAACTCTCTGATGCATAACAAGGGATTGCGAAGACCATGGCCTCTATCAGACGCACGTTGGTCTCCAGAGAGACACCGTTGCTCTTCAGTACTTTGGAGAGGTTCCTAACAGTAGACTTTCCCATGGCAATACGCCTTTTAATTTCCTGGCTACTGGTGCCAAGAGTGTTGACTGCGGAGCCAAGCTAACTAAAGCTGTGAACAATCTCAATCTCTTCACCATCTATCTTGATGATACAGCTCCTAAATTTGCTCATATTTTCTCCCTGATGATTTTCATAGTTTTAGGCTTTATCCCTAGGTCCTTGATCTACTTTTGAGCAAATTTTTGTGTATTATGTGAGGTATGCATCTTCTTTCAATTTTTTGCAGTTTCTCAGTTTTGCCAGCACTATCTGTTAAAGAGGCTGTCATTTCCCCCATTTATTGGATTTCAGCTCCTTGAAATCTCATAAAAGATCATCTATAAACCATTAAATAAATATAAAAACTCAAAATTCATTGTCATTTAGTTTGAACCAATTCATAGCTGACCCTCCAACAGGTTTCCTGAAGCCCTAAATCACCTAGGAGGAGGCTGGTCATCTTTCTCTCTTGAACCCATCGGTGGATTCAAACTATCAAAAGAGGAGATGCCTTTGAGAATTTAGGGCAACTAATGGCCTATATTTTACACCACTAGAGTACCGTATGTTTTTAAAAATATGGACTCCTTAGGTTTGGAACTGAAAACAACTTTGAAATATCTAAGATTCCATCCAACAATATAAATAAACTAAGCTATTTCATTTCTACAAAAAGTTTCCCTATTTCAACAGCTAATTCTTTTTCAGAGCACTTTATTATAGAAACATAGATACAAACTTCATATATCATTCATCTCACTATTCTAAACTAACTCAACCAGTATAAACCCTCAACTATTCAGTAGCTTTCCAATCAAGGTTAAAACATTAAGTAAAAACAATGAGTACTGCCACTATTACCTACAATCATTCAAAGACTATCTGGAAAGTTAGATGAAACAGAGAGGGAGGAACCCATGTGCTAAATAAGGAGGGAAACTGTTAACTCACTTCAATAACATTCTCGAACTTTTAGCCATAAAATATCTTAAAAATAAATGATTTGGCCACCTAAAGTTTCTCAGAAAGCTCTACTAAATTAAAAGTATTCTGTGGTGGCATAAATTTTATTTGAAAGAAAATGGGGAAATGAAGATTTGAAATGAAGAAAACCTCCAAACAAAAAAGGGTGGTGGGTCAAATGACCTCCTTAAGGGAGCTCTAATGAAAAGCACTTAGCAAGGGCTTTGAAGATCATCATGATACTTCATTCTCTACCAGCAGCCAGTACTCTGACAGCCTGAATTGCTTAGTAACTCACAAACTTGAAGCTCAGGAAACCAATCAATGAGGACCTCCTTTGACCACCACATGGCCCTTCAGTCTGGCTGTGGAACGTTACAAACCTAAAAGGAGATTAGGGACTACCTCTTCTAAAAAGCTTTTTGTCATCTACTCTCTCCATATCTACATCTGTTTTCCAGCCAATAGAGCAAGTATACATACTAAGTGGTGTCAAGTAAAAGGTGTCTTGCGTGGTTTTTCTTTACTAGTGTTAAAAAAAAACTAAATCTTTAAACTGCTAATTCTGATAAATTCCAAGTCTAAGAAGCAGTAGATAGGGGCATATTCCCCTACATTCTGTTCCCCTTTCCTTTTGTCATCATGAAAAGAGCACCTCTCCCTGTTTTCTCAACTTAGTGAACCAGAAAGGACATAATTCTAAATAAATACTTTTAGGCACTCTAAAAACACAGCATGATCAAGTAATTAATAAAAATTAAACCAGGCAGGAAGAAAGAACATTTTAAGGTGCTATTACCAACTACGTATTTAGATACATACATATACATAAACCTCTTCTCTCTCCAACATCTTCCTCCACAGAAACATATTTGCTCCCCACGTACTTACTCACTTAGAGGCACCCACCTGAATACGAATGCACACCCAGACATGCAAACTCAAAGAACAATTATTAGAGTTAATTCAGCAGGTGGGTAGAAAAATGGAAAAGTACATGACTTGATGAGTGGGAGAGTGAATCAATCTAAATAACAAAAGATAAACTGGGGGAGTTATAGGTGAGCAAGGGAGTAAGGCATTAAGAAAACCTTTAAAGATGAAATAATTACAAGTGTTATAGGGTACAAAGAAAAGTTTTCACTAATGTAGTTTTACAACCTTGCACAGGCTAGTATTTTTACAATCATTCTTTTTCTAAATTTTTGCAATCATCTTTTGAGCTTATTTCTATACAAAATGGAAACTGAACAAAATAATTTTCTAAAATACCACTGTTGTGCTGGTGAAGTGTTGTCAAGTTGAGTGTGACTTACAGCAACCAACGAACATCAGATCTGAACCCTTTCCTATCCTGTGGCATCCTCACACTCTGACATCTCAGCCCATTGCCCCAGTCACTGTGCCAATCCACCTGGTTGAGGGTCTTCCTCTCTTTTGTCAATCTTCTACCTTCCCAAACATGATGTCCTTTTCCAAGGAATAACAATCCTAGCAACATGCCCAAAGTAAGTGAGACAAAGCTTTATGATCTGTCTCCCAGGAGCACTCTGGCTTCACCTTCTCCAAGACGTATTTGTTCTTCTCTCAGCCCATTCAGTTCTCTTTTCCAAAACCACAACTTAAATAAATTCATCAATCTTTCTGTCCTCTTTATTGTCCAGCTCTCAGATGCATAGCAAGTGACTGAAAAGTCCAAGTCTTGAATCAGGTACATTTTAGTTCTCAAATTGACATTACTGCTCCTCAGTAATTTGGTGAGGTTCTTGCCTACAGACTTTCCCAGTGCAGTATGTCTCTTGACTGCTAGTATCAAAGGTGTTGACTGTGGATCCAAGTAAGATGAAGTTGTTGATAGTTTCAATTTTTTCTCCATCTACTAGGATGGTGCCTACTGGTCCAGTAGTAAAATTCTTTGTTTTCTTAACATTGAGATGCAATCCATCATGAAGGCTGCATTCTTTGACCATCTACAGCAAATCCTCCTCACTTTCAGCAAGTAAGGTTGTGTAATCTGCAGAATATAGGTTATCAATGATCTTCCTCTGATCTCAAAGCGACACTCTTCTTCAGAGTCCAGCTTCTCGATTAATCTGTTGAACATTCAGACTGGATATGTATGGAGAGGACACAACCTTGATGCACTTCTTTCTTAATTTTAAACCATGCAGTATTACCTTGTGATGTTCAAACAACAGTCTCTTGTTCTAGATATAAGATTTGCAAGAACAAAATTTAGTGTTTTGGGGATTTCCATGCTTCTTAATGTTAGCCATAATTTGTTATATGATTCAAACAAATACCTTTATATGAACAGACATTCTTCCAGTATTCTTTACTTTCTTTCAGGATCCATCTGACATCAGCAGTGATATCCCTAGTGCCACGGTCTCTTCTAAATCCTCCCTGAACATCTGACAACTTCCTATCTGTGTACTGTTCTAGCCATTTTTTAATGATCTTCAGTAGTATTTTGCTTCAGAGTGATACTACAATGAGATTGTTTGCTAGTTTTCACATTCTGTTGGATTACCTTTCTTAGGAATGGGAATAAATTTTGATCTCTTCCAGTCAGCCAGCCAGATAGCTGCCCTCCAAATTTCCTGTCCAAGAGACTTGTGAGCACATCCAGAACTGCATCTGTTAGTTGAAACATGTCAGTTGGTATCCCATTGATTTTGAGGGCCTCCTTTTTTGACACTGTCTTCAGTGCAACTTCAATTTCTATCACTATTGGCTCTTGATCATATGGTACTTTGTGAAATTTTTCAGTTTCAGTCAATTCTTTTTTGGTAAGTGACTGTGTATTTCCTCTATCTTCTCTGGACACTTCCTGGATTAGTCTACATATTGTCCACAGTATCCTTCAATATTGCGACTCAAAGCTTAAAATTTGATTTTTAGTTCTCTCAGCTCGAGAATGCCAAGTTCTTCCCTTTTTATTGTCCAATTTCAGCTCTCTGCATTGTAATACTTTGCTTTGTCTTCTTCAGATGCCTTTTGAAATCTGCTCAGCTCTTCTAATTCAGCATGTTTTCCCTTCTTGACGCTCTAGTATAATTTTCAGAGTCTCTTATGACATCGATTTTGATTTTCTTTCTCCTCTGTCTTCGTAATGACCTTTTGCTCTCTTCATGAATGATATCCTGGGTGTAATACCACACAACTAATCTAAGCTTCGATCATTAGTGTTCAATGCTTCAAACCTATTATTAGGATAATTTTTAGATTCTGGTAGGAGAGATTCAGATCATATATTGATTCTTGTGGACTTGTTTTAATTTTATTAGGCCTCAGTTTTAATTTGTACATGAGTAAATGATAGTCTGTTCCAAAATCCTGCCTGGACTGGTTTTAACTGTTGACAGTGAGCTTCTCCAACAATTCCTTCCATAGTTGTAGTCAATCTGATTCCTATCCAGTCCTTCAGGTAAGGTCCCTGTTTAAAGTTGCTGTTTGTGTTTTGTTTTGTTTGTCTGTTTTATTCATTTTTTTACTCATATTTTAATTAAAGATTATAGAGAACTTGGATTGCCATTAATTCACTGTTGCACATTTTATTCCCTGTCCACTCCTCCCCCCAGTTTGCTTTTCTCTTTGAAAAGAAAAAAAACCCAAACAAATAAAAACTTTTATTATACAATCGTGTGTCTCCCCCTCCCCCCATTCCCCCACTCCCAGTCCACTTTACTATGCAGCTCTTATTCTGGATTCTTGTAATGCAAATAATACCTAATCATATATCCCTTTTAAACAGTTCTCCCCCTCATCTGTTTCAATGCACGGTTCATTGTTTATCCTCTCTTTTCTTAGTTTTCCCCCAACCCTGATGTCAGTCCTGTTTTATAACAGTGGCACTAGGCAGTATTTGTCCTTTTGTGACTGAGATACTTCACTCAACATAATGTCCTCCAGGTGACCCATTTTGCGTATTTCATGAGTTCCTTGTTTTTCAATGCTGCATAGTAGTCCATTGTGTGAATACACCACAGCTTCTCTATCCATTTGTTTGTAGATGAGTACTTGGGCTGTTTCCAGCTCTTTGCTATTGTGAACAAAGCAGCAATTAACATAGCTGTGCATATATCTGCTTGGGTGGCAGTTCTGTTTTCTTTAGAGTATATTCTCAGTAGTGGAATTGCTGGGTCAAATGATATTTCTATTTCCAACTTTTTTGAGAAAGCGCCACATTGCCTTCCAGAGTTACTGCACCATTTTACACTTCTAAGAATAGTGAATAAAGGTTCTAGTTTCTCCACAATCTTGTCAGCATTTGTTACTTGTGTTTTTTTTTTAAAAAAAAGGTTATCTGAGACAAATAAATCATTTAACTTTGTAACAAAATTCAATCATTCTACTTCTAGCCTCATTTTTGTCACCTTATATTCCAACTACCCCTCCTTCTTCATTGTTTCCAACTTTTGCATTCCAGACACCAATCATCATTAGTTTATTTTGTTGCACGTTTGGTCAATTTTGGACTGCAAGACTTGGTAAAAATTTTCAATTTCTTCCTCTTTGGCTGTAGCTATAGCAGTGTGTATTTCAATATGAGTCTTAACAGGTTTTCCTTGTATGCATATGGATAATATCCTATCACTCACAATATTGTTCTTCAGGTAGAATGTGAAGTTGTCTTTTTAGCCAAGCATTCAACACCATTCTTCCTGTTTATCATTTGATTCAAAGTGGCCGAAGCTAGTCCATCTCATCTCACTATTGCCTAGAATGTTGGGTTCATGTGTTCCACTTCATCTTCACAACTTTCAGTTTTCCAACATTTCATGCTTCCTACATTCCATGTTCCAATATCATTATGGTTCCAATACTGCATGATTTTACAGAAAAACTTGATTTTGAAACAAATTTATTGCTGTTTTTTATTACTTTTGTCATTTTTATCATTTAAATTGTAACCGTGATGATCTAGTCTTATACTTTAAGAACAGTATTTGATGCTGTGGTCTTTGACAGGTCTTAAAGTGCTGCAAAGGAGTGTTTCTTTTTTAAAAAAAATATGGAAAATTGATAATCAATCTTACTTTGGGAGTCTTAAAAGGCTTTACAGAGGATGTAATATTTTAGATGAGTCTTAAAAGAAGAGGCAAGAAGTAAACAGTTTCAGTTGCAGTTTCTGCAGAAAATATCAGAAATCAAATATAACCTTACAGTTAAGAAATAAAAGTAATTTTTAGAGTAACCTACTTATTATACTTTTTAAGTATGTGCCACCAACAACATAGTGAACGGAGTAGTCTTTCCTCTACTGATAGAACAGAAAGTAAAAAAGAGGGAAATTATTACACATGTCCTTTCTGTTCTCACTGTTATGCTAGGAAAACTAAACTGATTGTTTAACGGTACACAGAATCTTGACATATTGGTGATCTTTTAAACTGACAGCCACCTTGTCATCCTCAGATTCTATCAACCTCAGTATAATCTGAAGATGTACACATTAACGTCATTTAGCTTCTTCAAGTTAAGCAAACTACAAAGCAGTCAGTTAACTCTCACCGAAATTTATAATAGAATAGAAAATAAGGTAACTCCAACTGTGATATGTTTAGACTTGGTCCGGCTTGAAATGAGTCTTCCATTCCTACTCAACATGAAAAAAAATTAATTTTAAACAAAAGTTCCGAATACTCACAATTTTCACACTTAGGCTTGAAACTCCATGATCATGTAACTCATCCTCAAACAGGAGAACTTCTTCAAAAAACTTAATTTGTTCTCTGGCTTTCAATTTTTCTGTATCTATATGATCTGTTGTAGGTATAACCTGAAAGAAAAAATTTAAGAAGGAATACATTGGGGAAAAAAGAGAGCACTACATAAACACAGAAAAGTCATTTTTCTTTCCTCATTTTGGTAGAGCTAATCTACAGAGTTCTGAATTTAAGTATCATCATTAGTAGACATGAAAAACTAGATATATGCCTGGCCAGGAAAAACTTAACACACCTCTGGTTGCTACTAGCTTAGCTACCCACACACACACAAAGATCTTTTTAGAGAACTTTTAAGAGAGTACTGTTGGCATAGTCTGTAGGGAGATGAGCCTGTTTGAATCCACCAGAGGTGAGGGAGAAAGAAGGGCAATCATCTCCTCATGCAAGTTACAGCCTATGATGGTGTCAGTGAGGAGTCAGTTTGAATTCAACAGCAATGAATCTGTTTTTATGAGAGAAAAATTCCAACACACATCCTGGTATTCCAAAGGCTACTGGGATGCAGGTAACTTTTTCCAATGCATGACACTGTAACCCATCTATGGCTGTACAAACACACATTAATAAAAGAATCCAACAATCCCAGCGTGAGTCATATCAGTAGCTCACTAAACCTAAGTTAAAATATGATTCGTGACACATTTTTTTATTCATTTCACTATAGTGCCTAGCTTTTTTATTCTCTGACATGGCCGTATCATAAACAAATATAGCACTGTTTATCAAAATGTAAGTATTCAGTAACAAATTACTCTTCTTTTTACTTAATAGCTATGATTAAGTCATCTGTTTCACCTGGAATAGAATGACTATGAGATTGGCTTAGATGAAAAATAATAAAAAATTATCAAAAAATAGCACAGAATTGGGGAGAAAAAGCATCATCTGAGAGAATATTTATTTAGTCATTAAGTGGCATGTGGGGAAGGGAGAAGATTGCAATAAGAAAAAAAGTACAATTTGTTTTTTTATTTTGAAGAGGTGAAAAATGGCCCTAGTTCTTCCATGTTGAAAAACAGATGACCATTAAACCTCCGTAGTTTTATTCCAAAAATCCTCTGGGGCAGACACAAAGTCACATCTGAAGGTGAAAACTGAGGGGAGTGGGGAGAGATAGGAGGGGCGGGGCAGAGACAGGATCGCCCATAATTAGCCCCGATTCCTGGTATGTTTGTGATCTATTCGAAGCAAATGTTTTCATCTCTAGGTCTGTCTAAAGACATAAAACTTAAGTTGCTGCCGTGTACCATCAAGTCAGCAGCAACTCATAGACCCTCTGACAGGTTTTCAAAGGCAATATATCACGTGGGAGAAGACTGCCCATCTTTCTCCTGTGAAGGGGCAGGTGGATTCCAACAGCATGCCTTTATGTTGGCAGCACAATTCCTTACCCCTACACCACCAGAATGCCCTAAAAACTTAAGTAGTAGTAGTTCATGCTTGGTACCGTTAGCTACATACCTTGTGAACATATTTAAACCCTATCCTATCCTGCACCATCCTCATCATTGCAAACAACTGAGCCCACTGACACAGTCACTGTATCAATCTATCTCACTGAGAGTCATTTTCTTTGCTGACCCTTCACCTTTCTAAGTATGTTATCCTTCTCAAAGGAAGAGCATGTCCTAACTGCATGCCCAAAGTATGTAAGACAAAGCTTTGCCATCCTTGCATCCAAGGAGTATTTTGACTGCACCTTTTCCAAGACAACCTGTTCTTTTTGGCAGTCCATGGGTTACTCAATACTCTTCTCTAAAACCACACCTCAAGGCCTCGGTGGTTCTTCTATCATCCAATATTCAAATGCATAGCAGGTGACTGGAATAACCACAGCTTGAATCAGGCATACCTGTCTGTAAAATGACAACTTTAGCACTTTGGAGAGGTACTTGACAGCAGACTTTCGCGATTCTGTATGTCACCAGACTGTGGATTAAATTAAGAGAAATCATTGACAATTTCAATCTTTTTCCTACCTATCATGATTCTGTCTATTGGCCCAGTGGTGAAGATTTTCTGTTGTATTGATGTTGAGGGCTGTGGTCTTTGATTTCTGCAGCAAGCGCCTTGGGTTCTCCTCACTCACAGCAAGCAAAATTGTGTCAAGTGCACAAGACAACACAGGCTGTGGATCAGTCTTTCTCCAATATTGATGCCATATTCCTCTTCATAAAATCCAGCTTCTCGATTTAACTATTGTTGTTGCTGTTGTTATGTGCCATCGAGTCGTTTGTGACTCATAGCGACCCTATGCACAACAGCCCTAAACCCTGCTCTATCCTGTGTCAACCGCACTGCCTCTGACACGCCCATCCGATTACCCCAGTCACCGAATCAATCCATCTCACAGAGGGTCTTCCCCTCCTGCGCCGTCCCTCCACCCTCCCAAGCATGATGTCCCTCTCCAAGGACCCGTCCCTCCTGGCAACTATTAGCATACGAATTTAATAGGTATAAAGAAAAAATACAGCCTTAACCCACACCTTTGTTCTTACACCAAGCAGTGTTCTCTTGCTCTGTTTGCACAAGTTTCTTGGTATAGGAATAGACTTTGTGTAAGCATAATCAGGTGTTCTTTAATTCCTATTCTTCTCAATGTTAGCCATAGTTTGTTATGATGCATACCAGTCTTTTTGCAGTTAATAAAATACAGATAGGACATTGTTCTGGCATTCTCTGCTTTCAGCCAGGATCCATCTGACATCAGCAATGATATCCGTGGTGCCATGGCCTCTACTAAACCCAGTTTGAACTCCAGGCAGTTCTCTGTCAATGTATTATTTTGGATGATCTTCAGGAATCTTTCGCTTATATATGATATTAATGATACTCTTCGATAATTCCCATATTCTGTTCAATCACCTTTCTTGGAAATGGAAATAAGAATTTCTTCCAGTCAGCCAGCCAGTCAGTTGTCCTCCAGATTTCCCGACCTAAATCTGTTGAACATGGCCAGAGCTGCAACTGTTAGCTGAAATTGTCAACTGGTACTCTGTCAATCCCTGAGCCTTATTTTTTGCCAATGCCTTCAATGTAGCATGAACTTCTTTCCTCATCACTATTGGCTCTTTATCATCTGTCACTTCCTGAAATATTTCAGTGTGGATCAGTTCTTTTCGGTACAGTATTTCCTCCATTTTATTTTGATGCTTCCTTGATCAGTCAAGATTTTTCCTATAGTACCTTTTATTATTGCAACTCAAAGTTTGGATTTATTTTTAGTTTTTTCAACTTGCTGAGCGGGTTCTTCCTGTTTTATTCTCCAACTCCAGCTCTTTCCATATTGTGTTCTCGAACTACCCTCTGAAAATTTCAGTTCATCTACTTTGCTCTGGCACCTCTTCCTTTTGTTTTGGATTCTCAACCTCTAGTGCTATTTTCTGTCTCTTCTGACATTCATTTTTTATCTTTTCTTCCTCCTCTGTCTTTAAAAAGATTTTATGCTATCTTCATGGATGTTATACCACAACTCATCTGGTCTTTAGTCATTAGCGTTCAATGCCTCAAACTTATTCTTAAAATGATTTTTAAATTTAGGTGGGATTGACCCAAAGTCATATTTTAGTTCTTGTGAACCTTTTTTCATTTCATCAATTTCAATTTGAACGTGCACATGAGTAATTGATAGTGTGGTCCACAGTCAGCACCTGGCCTGGTTTTGACTTCTGATACTTGTATCATCTTTTTTATTTAGTTTTAATCCTAAGAAAGACATTGGGAGACTCTTTGGGTACTTCTGACTTCACCAAAAAATCAGTAGGAATATTAATTTTCTCATTAGTAAATGGCTACTTCATTAGTATTTCATGCATGCCTCAGTAAAGGATCAGTGAAAAGGAATATATTAGTTTTGTCATTAAGTTGTTCTAATACAATGTTTGAAAGAGAATGAATGAATGAATGAATAAATAAATAAATAATAAAAAAATAGGGATTGAAGGGAGCTCTGGTGGCCTAGTGGCAAAGAAGCTGCACTGCAATCCCAAAGAAGTGCAGTTCAAATGCATCAGATGCTGTGCTGGAGAAGGAGGGGCAAGCTCCCACTGTGGCAGTTGGATCTGATTCGACAGTACACAAGAAAACAAAAGAAAGAAATAAAAAAATAAAATAAAATATGGAATGCACACCCATGTTAATTGCAGCTTTGTTCACAATAGCAAGAG
>NW_006399807.1:10345913-10348463 GCF_000299155.1 Elephantulus edwardii | reverse complement strand
TTTTCTGTCGTTTGCAAGAACAAACACTATTTAAAATGTTCTATTTCCCATTCATCTCTTTTGCAACGCCATTAACTCTTAGTCAAACTCAAGCACCTGAAAACTAACCAATCAGACAGATAAACTCTAGCTAACTTCAAAATACTTTGGGTTTCAAGTACTGGTAGAGTGAGTAAGCTAAACAAACCCTCTTGCTGAAGATACGAAAAGAAATTTGAGCCTTGAGACCTCAGCTTGTGGCCAGAGGTGAGGCTGGGCTCCACTAGCTTTCTGCACCATCACTACTTCCTTGTCATCACTGGTAGGGCATTGGAGAATTCTGTGTATTGTTCCTACTTTGGGGATGACACTCTAAATAGTTACCCTAATTTCTAGGCTTCTTATGAACAGGCTTAGTAAATCTCAAACTCTGATCTAAACTATGACCACATCAGCCAAATCTGGCCTGCCGCCTACTTGTGTGTGTAGCCACTAGCTAAGAATGTTTTTTATATTTTTAAATGACTGAGGAAAGTAATTTTGTAAAAAAAAATTTTACTTTTTGTGTGTGTACCGTCAAGTAGGATCTGACTGGTACAGCAGGAGATTGTCCCTCCTTCTCCAGCAGAGCATCTGGTGGATTCGAACCACATACCTCTGGGGTTGCAATACAGTTTCTTGCCACTAGGCCACCAGAGCTCCCAGAAGAAAGTAATTTTTAAAATAATACTACATAATACATGATAACTATGAAAATTAAATTTCAACATTCACACAATTTTTTACCATTTGTTCCTGTATTATATGGCTGCTTTCAATTATGATAGCAGAGAGAAGTACTTACATCGGAGACCCTATAACCTACAAAGTCTGAGGTATTTATCATCTGGCCATTTACAGAAAAAGCTTAGTAATCCCCGTCCTATACTATTAAAGCCTTCAAAGGCCTGTCAGATAGAGACCGAAGTCCTTTCTGAAATAAGGAAGCATGTTAGGAGCTCAGATATCACAAACTAGAACCAGCAGAAATAACAGACAATATAAATTGCCAGAGACTCCAACTACTGAAATTATGAAATAACTGCGGTAATGAATGTAGGAGTGTCAGAGACAGTGAGACTGACTTAGGGCAGGGTTCAGAGCAATTATTGTACATAGGGTCACTATGAGTCACAGGCAACCTGATGGCACATAACAACAACAGTCTGTAAAATGACAATGTTTATCAGTTAAATAAAAGCTCAAGTTGAACATTTCAGCAAGACACTTTGTTTTTGTTGTTACTATGTATCATCAAGTCAGAACTGACTCATAGATAAACTCATGTTTCTGAGGCAGTAAATCTCACAGGAGGTGACTGCCCATCTTTCTCTCTGGAACAGCTGGTGGATTCAAATCACCCGCCTTTGGGCTGGGAAGGCAACCTCTTATAATAAGTAAGTTACCAGGAAAAAAGAAAAAACATCATTATGGCACCAAAATAATCTTAAATAATTTTTAATACATTTCAACTTACTGAAAATTAAGAGCAAAGAAATATTATATGTATAATACCTATCAATAAATATTTCCATATGTAACCATCTTTATCTATACTAACATCTTACAGAGGTCTCAGTTCAACTCAAAGACCAAATATTCTATTTTAGCTTTTTCCTCCAAGTAGATCTATACATTTCTACCTTCACAATGGCACACAAAGCTCCCATCATTTATCTCAATGATTTATTGAGTTTTAAAATAAAACTGCTTTTAAAATACATGGATCCTACATATGTTTTATTCCTACAAAATGGTACAAATGGGAGAGGCAGCTTTCTATCTATTCTTCTATTCTGTACAATTTCTTTAATAGTAAAGGAAAAAGTGACCATATATCCACATTTCTCCTTGGAGGCTAGGATTCTGAAGCTCTGTTTCACATACTTTGGGCTCATGGTCAGGAGGGACCAGGATAACCTTCTTGGAAAGGTGGTGGGATAGTGCAGGAGAGTAAGACCCCAGATGAGATGGATTAATACAATAACTGGGGTAATGAGAGTACGTGTTTTGGAGTCAGTGAGACTGCTCAGAACAGGACAGGCTTCAGAGCTGTTGTACATAGGGTTGCTATGAGTCGCAGGTGATTCGACGGCACATAACAACTACACAAACACTTACTTCTGTAGACCAGTAATAGAATTTGGTATTGGCTCTGTTTTCTTGTAGTATTCTCACACCATAATCTTAGTGTTTGCTTATTAGAATACTACTACCTATTGCAAGGTAAACTAAAGACTAAACCAAGCTTTAATGATTTTACTTAAAAGTATGTCTAATTTTTTTTGCAGTTAGTACTCATATTCTCACTTATTCTTAACTAATATTTAATATTTTAGGTGAAAGTTTACAGAGCTAATTGAGATTACCTTTCATACATTTTTTTAAGAGACATAAACGCAGGTTATACACATGGATTTCACCTGATGGTATGCATAGGAATCATATCGATTACATCTGTGGGAAAAAACTGCTGGAGAAGCTCAATATCAGCTGTGAAAACTAGGCCAGGAACTGATTGTGGAACAGACC
>NW_006399807.1:10314841-10343728 GCF_000299155.1 Elephantulus edwardii | reverse complement strand
AATCGGGATGGGTGTGTCAGAGGCAATGTGATTGACACAGGATAGAGCAGGGTTTATGGCTGTTGTATGTAGGGTCGCTATGAGCGCAAACGACTCGACGGCACATAACAACAACAACAACCATGCTTATGGTCACAATTTTTACAGTGTATAAACATTCTCACAATTTTCATTCTGTTCATTCTCTTTCTATTGCTCTAGTGTCCTTGCCTTCTCAACTTTGCTTCTGGGGACCTGTTGACTGCTTGGTCTCATACATATAATTGTTTAAAGGGCTATATTATAGGTGACACTTTTATAAGCTACTCTCATTATTTCTAACAATGCTCCAGGAGTTGACAGCATGCCAACTGACATATTTAAACAAATAGATGTTGCCCTGGATGTGCTCACCAAGTTGTGCCAAAAAATCTGGAAAACAACCAACTGGACAATTGACTGGAAGAGATCGATATTTGTTCCCACTCCAAAGAAGGGTGACTCAACAGAGTGCGGAAATTATATAACAGTATCATTAATATCACACGCAATCAAGATTGTGCTGAAAATTATGCAAAAAACACTGAAGCAGCAGGTCAACAGAGAATTTCCAGATGTGCAGGCTGGGTTTAGAAGAGGCCGTGGTACTAGGGGTATTATAGCTAGCTAATGTTAGAAAGATCTTTGCAAAAAGCAGAGAGTACCAGAGGAATATCTATTTGCGCTTCAATGATTATGCAAAGGCTTTTAGCTGTGGATCACAACAAACAGTGACTGACTCTGAGAATAATGGGAATCCCAGAACATTTTATTTTGCTTATGCAAAACCTACACTTGAACCAAGAGGCAGTAGTCAGAACAGAGGGAGACACTGCTTGGTTCAAAATTGGGAAGTGTGTCTGCCAGGGATGTAGTCTGTCTCCATACCTACTCAATCTGTATGCAGAACAGACCATCTGGGACACTGGGCTGTACGAGGAGGAATGGAGGAAGATTCATCAAAAACTTGCATTATGCAGATGACACAACCCTGCTTGCTGAAACTGAGGAGGACCTGAAGTGCTTGCTGCAGAACGTCAAGAACTGCAGTTTTCAATATTGATTGAGACTCAATATCAAGAAGACAAAGGTTCTCACCACTGGACCAACTGGCAGCACCATTATGGATAGTGAAGAGATTGACACTGTTAACAGTTTTAGTTTGCTTGGCTCCACAATCAACATTCTTGGTATTAGCAGCCAGGAAATCAAGAGACAAATTGCACTGGAAAAGTCAGTTGTCAGGGACCTCTCCAGAGTACTGAAGAGCAATGATGGTGTGCTGGAGACTAAAGTGTGCCTGATTTGGGCCATAGTCCTCACAACTGGGTGCTATTGGTAAAGAGCTGGACATTGACTAGGGATGACAGAAAAAGAATTAATGTCTCTGAGCTGTGGTGCTGGAGGAGAGTGTTAAATATACCATGGACTCCTAGGAGAATAAACAGGTTTGTTTTGGAGAAAGTGAAACAGGCCTGCTCGTTGGAGGCAAGGATTCTGAAGCTTCATCTGACATACTCTGGGAATGTTGCAAGGAGGGACCAGTCCTTAGAATGGGACATCATGTTTGGGAAGACCCTCGATGAGATGGATCAATTCAGTGACTGGGGTAATGGGAGTAGGTGTATTAGAGACAGTGAGGTTGGCACAGGATAGAGCAGGGTTTAGGGCTCTTGTACATAGGGTCATTAAGAGTCCCAAGAGACTCGATGGCACATAACAACAACTACCAGATACTTCTTGGGAGAAAGATAGGCAATCTAACCTCCTAGCAACATCCTTTGAAAAACTACTATAGGGTCAGCTAGGGGTTGGTTTTGACTCAACAGTACACAATAATAGCAAGCATCTGGCTGAAAGGTGACTTATGAAATAGCTTCTACTTCAAATTTAAGAGTGTCTTAGGGTGAAAGTTTTGGGGGTTCAGAATTCTAGTCTCTTACTGGTCTAGTAGATTTGGCCAACTTACTAGAAGAGATCTATATTTGTTCCCATTCTAAAGAAAAGCAATCCAACAGAGTGTAGAAATAATTAAACAATATCATTAATATCACATACAAGCAACATTCTGCTGAAGATTATCCAAATATGACTGGAACAGCACATCAACAGAGAACTGCCAGAAGCACAGGCTGGGTTTCGAAGGGGTCATGGTACTAGGGATATTGTAGCTAATGTTAGATGGATCTTGGCTAAAGCAGGGAGTACCAAAGGAATGTCTCTGTGTTTCATTGATTATGCAAAGGCGTTTGACTATGTGGACCAAAACAAACTGTGGCTAACTCTGAGAAGAATGGGAATCCCAGAAAACTTGACTGTATTTATGTGAAACCTATACTTGGACCAGGAGGCAGTTGTCAGAACAAGAGCAGGGGGAAAACCACATGGTTCAAAATTGGGAAGAGTGTACACCAGGAATGTATCCTATCACCATACCTTTTTAATCTATATGCAGAACATATTACCCAGGAGACTGGGCTCTATAAGGAGAAATGTGGCATCAGGATTGGAGGCAGACTCATCAACAATATGTGTTATTCAGACGACACAAGCCTCCTCACTAAAACTGAGGAGGACACAAAGCACCTCCTGCAGAAGGTCAAGGACTGCAGCCTTCAATATGGATTGAGGCTCAATGTCAAGAAGACAAATATTCTCACCACCGGGTCGATTGGCAGCATCATGATGAGACTGGGTAAAGAGATTGAGATTGTAAATATCTTTTGTTTGCTTGGCTCCACAATCAACACTCTTGGAACCAGAAGCAAGGAAATTAAAAGATGTACTTCATTGGGAAAATATGTTGTCAGAGACCTCCCCAAAGTACTGAAGAGCAATGAGGTCAGTCCAGAGACTAAGGTGAGCCTGATCCAAGCCAGGGTCTTTGTAATCACTTGCTATGCATCAGAGAGCTGGTCAATGACTAGGGATGATAGCAGAATTGATGCCTTTGAGTTGTGATGCTGGAGAAGAGTACTGAATACACCATGGACTGCTAAGAAATGAACAGGTTCGTCATGGAGGGGGTGAAACCAGGCTGTTTCTTGGAGGCAAGGATTCTGAAGCTTCTTCTGACATACTTTGGACATGCTGCAAGGGGGAACCAGTCCTGGGAAAAGGACATCAGGCATGGGAGGGGAGAGATGAGATGGACTGATTCAGTGACTGGGGTATTAGGGATAGATGTGTCAGACACAGTAAGATTTGGGACAGGAAAGAGTAGGGTTTAGTGCTATTGTACATAGGGTTGCTATGAGTCACAGGCAACTCGGTGGCACATAACAACAACATCATGTTATGATAATAATACAATCTGCTATTTATTTATATGAGTTCTTACTATGTAACAGACATGGTGCTAACCGCATCACACACATAATCTCCTTTACCATTTATCCCCAGTTTACCAAAAGTTGTTTTCGTAAGCTGATAAGTGGTAGATTCGGGATCTGAACCTGGGTCTGTGTGCTCCTATGATTCAAACTAATTAGTAGTATCAGGGAATGAGAGACCACAATGACATTTCTCAGTAATACCTAAGAACAAATTAGAGGCTAACGGGTCAGCAAATTTCAAAGGGAACACATGCTTCAACTACTTTCACTTTCTTTGTTCCTAGGGCCACAGTTCCTAGGTGGTCACAGCTGCTGCTATTTCATGGACTCCACAGTTGAGAAGCATTTACGTAAGTCCACCAATAGGCCTAAGTTCCAATTGCTCTTGACGATGAAGTATCAAATGGAATCCACCCTTTGCAAAATTTTCCAATCAGGAGAAAGAATACTAATCTATGAAAAATTACACCAGACTGAAATAACCACGTAATCCAACTACACTGTAAAGGAGAAAGAAAAATGTTTTAAACTTGTGATTTGAATAAAAATTTACAAAGAAATTAGTTTCTGATTCACTCATTTATATAGCTTTATCCCTCTGAAAAGGAGAATTTTTTTAAGGATTAGTAAAGATAAGTTGAATGCTGGCGAGGTTGTGGAGAGACTGCAACCCTTATTCACTGTTGGTGGGAGTGTAAAATGGTGCAACCACTGTGGAAGGTGGTATGGCGCTTTCTCAAAAAGTTACAAATAGAGATACCATTTGACCCAGCAATTCCACTACTGGGAATATACCCTAAAGAGACCATAACTGACATCCAAGCAGATATATGCACACCCATGTTTATTGCGGCTTTGTTCACAATAGCAAGGAGTTGGAAACAACCTAAGTGCCCATCAACAAACGAATGGATAGAGAAGCTGTGGTATATTCACATAATGGAATACTATGCTGCATTGAAAATCAAGGACCTCATGCAATATTATTCAAAATGGGTGACCCCAGAGGACATTATGCTGAGTGAAATATCTCAGTCACAAAAGGACAAATACTGTATGGGTGCCATGTTGTAGAATGAGGCTGACATCAAGGTGGGGGTAAGAGTGAGAAAAACTGGATAAATTATGTATACTGCATTGAAAACGATGAGGGAGAGAACAGTTTAAAAGTAATATATTTTAGGTCACTATGATTATAAAAGTTCGGAATGAGGGTTGCAGAGTAGAGTATACTGGGGTGAGGGTGGGGGGGGTGCAGGGGGATTGTATACCAATGAAGGAGTCTTTCTTCTGCTTTTAAAGAAGAGCAACTGGGGGTCGGAGTGGGGTGGGTGGGGAGAAAAGTGTGCAACAATGAATGAATGGAAATCCACAATCTCTGTAAATGTTCACTGAAATTAATAAATAAAAAAAACAAAAACAAAAAAAAACCAACACACCACAAACCAACTACAAACCTCACACACCCCCCCCAAAAGGATATTACATCCCCAAAGGAGAAATTTTTGTATGTGCTCTTCTACACTCATGGCTCCTAGAATTCATACTTGAAACATAGTAGGATCTCAATTAAGATTGGCTGACTAAATTTTAATAAATACATGTCCTGGAAGCAGCACAATAAAATAGCTAAAACTTTAGGAAGACAAATATAACACAGTAAAGGTAAGAATTAAGTTCTTTATACAAATTCCTATTTTCCTGAAACAGTAAAAATTCCTGCACAGATAGGAAGCCTACTCTTGCTGTTAGGTGCCCTCAAGACAATGAAAACTCAGAGACTTTACAAACAGGGGTGAGACCTCGTCCTGTCCTATAATTCGGAATCTCTGGCACACTCAAGTCCACTTCTACAGTCATATGCCAATCCATTTCATTGAAATCCATTTCATTAAAGACCTATCTCTTTCACTGATCATCTGCTTTTCTCAGCATGATGTCTTTTTCCACAGATTACAACCTCCTGGCAACATATCCAAAGTGTATCCTTAACTTTTCTGTCTTCACTTTTGTTAATGGTGGTAGAGAGACTCTGGCATTGTTGTGGAGAAAACTATGGCAAGGTGTATCCAGAGGAGCCCTGAGATAAAGGCCACAATTAAAGATTTTGCTGTTCTTACCAGGTACCTAAGGAGCAGCTGACTAATAACTACTCTAAGGCAAACCTTGCCGGATGATTTGTATTTGTGCTACTGAACTGAACGGGGACTTGGACTAATTGAGAAACTTTGTCTTGGGACTGCTGGGTTAACATCTGGATTTGTACTGGATAGTATTTTTTGCTTCCTTCCATCTCCAAATTATTTCCCTAATAAACTCCATTCTTGGAACCACAACTGTGAGTTAAATCTGTGAGTCAACAACAAATATTGGACCTCTTGCTACTGGTACGGCTCTAGAGGCACCATGGGGCTGGACTATAGGTTCTTTATCGTTTTGGCTCTGGGGTGGTAAGGAGCCATACTATTCTCACTCCCTCTGGCCCTTTCAGAGGGAGTGAGAGATCTCATGGTCTTCTGCTGTCATGTCCTAATTTATGCTCACTAACCAGGAATCTTTCTGAGAGCCTGTCAACATATAGTCTCATATTACCAAAACTCTGTTTTAAGATAAATATTTGTTATACCGATTCTACAGATAAAAGTGTCACTCAGAATGAATAATTTGCCTAAGGTTCAACTATTTGCCCCCACATCTGTTCATCTATAAAATTCTAAGCTACTAGTTAGCAGGTACCAAATATCTCACATTACTAGGGATAGTTCAATGATTCTTACTGCAATGTAACATTAAGGCAGTTTACTATTACTACCAATCACATTTTTAAAAAATTATTTATTTTATATTGGTTTGCTCATAAAGTCCGTATACATTGTTTTACACTATCCTTCATTCACACTGTGTTTCATAATTACACACCACATTTTAAGAATAAAGACTATTCCACTATAACCTTCCTTTATTTTATGGTAATAACAAATTTTCCTTTTATTAGGTCCTGGTGCCTGTCACAATAAAAAAATAAGTAGAGGTAATAAACATTACTAGAAAAGCTCTAAAGATTACGCTATTTAAGACAATTAGTGCCTCAAAGAGAGCAGGAAATGAGACTCACCTTCAACTTGACTGATTCTCCAAGTAATGTTCCCTTATAATTTGTTGTATAAGTCCAATCGTATGGTTTAATAACTTCTTTAGAGTGTTCACCCTCCGTCCTCAAACACCAAAATGAGAAGGGTCAGAGCCAGTGAAGCAGGCAAACTATATTCTACAGATACTATTAAATACCTAAGCACATAAAGCTGGCATAATTCATTAGTACAACATTTTAACAGTCTTTTAGTATATTTATGGTTACTAAACTTGGCCACATTCTGACACAGTCATTCCAATTAGACTTAAGACTATATATTGGCTGAGGACATAAAGGCCTATAATTTTTAAATCCTCCAAAGTATGTGGTATATAAAAGGCCAAAAGTAAAAAGATGCTGGTTTGATTACTAAAGAAATGTGTATACACACACAATGATGCATATGTGTGTTTATATATATTTTAATATATATAAAACTATGTGTTTAAACATATATGCAACCGTAATTATGTACATATATATATTCATTTCAGTACTCCTTAAATTTGTAACATAATCATAAGTAGACATGTTATCAAAACGAAAACCGTGAAAATAAAGTATACTACTTCTTCACTAAATCCTTTAAACAGTAAATTTTACATAGAAAGCTCAACTGTAATTTAACAATTTAATGAGATACTTTAACAATTTAGTGAGATAACTAACCTCCCTTTTATGAATGAGAGAAATAAAAAGAATTATTTCACTATGGAATTTTTAAAATTCAATAAAATGGGGCCCTTCATGCTAACAAATGCATATGATAAATATGTTTTTCAATCCTTTTTGGTTTTTGTTCAACCCATAACTGCCTCCTTTCTCACCTGCTTTCCTGCCACTCTTCAGCACAGGCTACCTTAAGCATTCCTTGGTAGTTGTTTACACATCTTAACGCATCTGTGGCATTGAACTCAATTCCAAAGCCAGACCCATGCTGGATTCTCAAAACATTGTCTCCAAACATCATTTCTGGTAAGGATGGCATATGCAATTCATCCGCTAACCTTAACAGAACCAAAAGTCAGGAAAGATTCTTTTATGTCAAGCACAATATAGTTGTAAAGTATATAAAATGCTTTCATTATCTATTCTCTATGCGTATGTATTTATGATGCTGTACTAGGTACTGGCCTAAATAAGTAAATAATTATGTAAGGCCAGATACAAGAAAAAAACAAAGCAAGGTTAAAGTACAGTATAGGGGCCAATTTTAAGTATGGTCATAGATTATGTTCTCTTAGGGAGCTCTGATGGCCTAGAGGTAAGAAGCTATCCTGCTCCATGGGAAAAGGATGGGCAATCTCTTCCTGTATGACCTACTTACTGCCTCTAAAAACCCACTGGAGGGCCAGCTATAGGTCATTTCCAACTCAATGGTACACAACAACAACACTGTGAAATTTAAGCTTCAAAATTATTCTGTTAGCTAAGGCTCAGAGAGTTCATATGGATCATTCAAATTTACAGAGCTAGCAAGGGGTAATAGAAGGTCTATCTTCATTATGTATGACATAAAAGAAATTAACCAAAGATTTCACAGGGCAGCTCGAAAGACAAAGGAAAAAGGACATTAACATGTTGCCGCAAATGACAGCAAATGTGTTTCAAAGCACAGTCATCAATTTAAAAGTGTTAAAATTCAGACGTTCTCAAGTTTAAAGAAATGAAAAACAAATTCAACTTCTGAGTTGCATTATTAAGAGATGTTAGGTGCAAAATCTTGAATGATCCTGGAAACATTAAAAGAAGATAGAGGGAATACACAGAATTATACAAAAAAGAATTGGTCCACATGGAAATACTGTAGGAGGTTATCATATGATCAAAATTTTGGAAAGAACTTTTTGTTTTCTGCATGGATGATGGCATCCCACAGCTCATCTGGTCTCTGATTATTAGTGTGTAATACCTCAAACCCGTTCTTAAGGTGGTTTTTAAATTCAAGTGACAAAGACCCAAGCTCAGATTCTGGTTCTTGTGAATTTGTTTTCATTTTCTTTACCTTTAGTTTGAACTTACACATGAGTAGGTGATGGTCATTTCCACAGTCAACATCTGGCTTGATTTTGACTGCTGATTCTGAGACTCCTCCAACGATTCTTTCCACAGATGTAGTTAATCTGATTCCTTTATAGTCCATCAGGTGAGGTCCATGTGTATAGTTGCTATTTGTGTTTCTTTTATAAAAAGTATTTGTAATGAATAACTGATTGTACAAAATTTAATCAATCTATCTCCAACCTCATTTCTGTAACCACATTTTCCTTGTTCCAGTGTTTGCATTCCCTCACCAATTACTATTCATGAATCTTGACTGTTTGATAGATTTGAAAAGTTGGTAGAAATTTTCAGTTTCCTTCTCTTTGGTTTTAGTTGCTGGTGCTTATATTTGAATGATAGTTGTATTAAAAGATCTTCCTTGTATGTGTATGGATAGTATTCTGTCATTCACAGCACTGTATTTCAGGATGAATCTAGCAGTGGTCTTTTTGTCTATGAATACACACTTATTTTGTCACTTTTTCATTTCTGACATAGTAGATCATATTCTGATTCAAAGGGGCCAGTGCCAATCCATCTCAGCTCACTAATGCCTAGTATGTCAATCTTCACATGTTCAATTTCATATTTTACATTGTCTGATTTTCTTACACTCATACTGCGTTCTTATTCTTGGTGGATGTTTGAAAGAGTTCTCCTCATTTCCCTTCCAACCTGCAGCTTCTGCCTCCAGTTTAATACCTAATTGTCTCACTGTGCTCTGGTGTTCGTGAAGTTTACTTACAGTTAAATAGCTATTTAAAAATCCAGTAATCTTAAAGATAAAAAAGGAAAGAACATCCTTTAGTCTAGTCAAAAAGCTGTCATAGAGTGCACTCAACTACTGTACAATATTCAGGTCCTTTAGCATTTCAATCAAAACCTACTGAAACTTAAATCACGCATATGTTAGAGCCATATTATCAGGAGGGGTCAGTCTTTGGAAAAAGACCTCATGTTTGGAAAGAGGAAAGGTCAGAAAGAGAGGAGCACCTTCAAGATGGATGGAACCGTTACTAACAATGGACTCAAGCATGTCAAAGATCGTGAGGATGGCACAAGATAGGGTAAGTTTCAGATGTGTTGATAATAGGGTTATTGACAACACTTAACAACATAACCAAAGACAGAGCAGGAAGAAAACCAAAATGGATGTCAAGAGACTCTGAAAATACACTGGAATGCCAAGAGGAAAAAATCAAAGGAAGAAATGATGAAGTAAAAAAGCTGAGAAGGAGATTTCAAATGGCAGCTCAAAGCTAATAATATTTTTAAGAATTATTAAAAAATGTGCTAAAAGTTGAAGTGAGAACATCAAAGGGCAGAACTTGCTTGGCATTTCTCAAGCTGAGAGAACTAAAGAACAAATTAAAGTCTTGTGCTGCACTAATTAAAGATGTTATGGGCAAATGATTCAGGAAGCACCAAAAGAAGATAGAACCCTACAAAAAAAATGGCTGACAAGGAAACATATGAGGTAGAAGTATATGATCGAAACAAATGGGAATGAAGAAGCCCAACACCTTTGAAAGCACTGGCAAAAAATAAGACCCCAGGAATTAATGGAATGCCAATTGATGTGTTTCAACCAAAAGATGCAGCCCTGGCAGTGCTCACCAGGTTGTCCCAAGAAATCTGGAGGACAGTTACTCAACCACCTGACTGAAGAGATCCATCATTATTCCCAGTTCCAAAACAAGGCGATCCAACAGAATGTGAAAATTATCTGATAATATCACATATAAGCAAACTTTTGCTGAAGATTATCCAAAATTTGGTATATGGACAGAGAAATGCCAGATATTCAAGCTGGATTTAGAAGAAGCCGTGGTAGTAGAGATACTACTGCTGATGTCAGACAGTTCTTGGCAGAAAGCAGAATAACAGAAGGATGTCTATTTGTGTTTAACTGACTACACAAAGGCATTTGACTATTTGGATCACAATAAATTATGTCTAACACCGAATCCTAGCATATACTCATTGTATAAATAATACTCAGACAAAACCTATACCAAGACTAAGAGGTTGTTGTCCCAGCAAATCAAGGAAGCACTGAATGGTTCAAAATCAAGAAAGGAATGCATCCGACATGTATCCTTTCTCCACACCTTTTCAATCTATATGCTAAGCAGATCATTGAAGATGCTGGCCCTTATGAAGAAGAGTGTGGCATTAGGATCAGAGGAGGACTTTTCAACAACCTGCATTATGCAAATGACACAAAATTGTTCAATGAAAGTAAAGAGAACTTGAAGTACTTGCTGAGGAAAATTGAGGACTACAGCCTTCAATATGAATTGTATCTCAACATCAGAAAACAAAAATCCTCACCACCAAGCCAAGAGGCAGTAACATGATAAATAGAGAAAGAACTGAAGTTATTAATTATTTCCTCTTACTTATATTCACAATCAACACTCTTGGCACCAGCAATCAAGAAATCTAAAAATGCAAACAACTAATGCTGGCGAGGTTGTGAAGAAACTGGAACCCTATTCACTGTTGGTGGGAGTGTAAAATGGTGCAACCACTGTGGAAGGCAGTATGGCGCTTTCTCAAAAAGTTGGAAATAGAAATACCATTTGATCCAGCAATTCCATTACTGGGAATATACCCTAAAGAAACCAGAACAGCCACCCAAGGATATATATGCACACCCATGTTTATTGCTGCTTTGTTCACAACAGGAAAGAGCTGGAAACAACAAACAAATGGATAAAGAAGCTGTGGTATATTCACACAATGGAATACTATGCTGCATTGAAAAACAAGGAACTCATGAAATATTCTACAAAATGGGTGACCCTGGAGGACATTATGCTGAGTGAAATATCTCAGTCATAAAAGGACAAATACTGCATAGTGCCACTGTTATAAAATGACCTTGGGTTTGGGGGAAAACTAAGAAAAGAGGAGATAAAGAATATACATTGCATTGAAACAGATGAGGGAGAGAACTGTTTAAAAGGGATATATGATTAGGTATTATCTGCATAACAAGAGCCAGAAAAAGAGCTGCATAGTAAAGTGGACTGGGGGCCATATTGTATAACAATGAAAGAATTTTTTTTTCAAAGAGAAAAGAGAACTGGAGGAAGGGGTGGGCAGGAAAGAAAATGTGCAACAATGAATGAATGGAAATCCAAATCCTCTAAAATCTTTCATTAAAATCTCAATTTAAAAAAAATAAAAAGATGAACTGCATTAGGAAAACCTGCTGTCAAGAACCTCATCAGAGTACTAATGATATCAGTCTAAAGATTAAGGTGCGCTTGATCCAAGCATGGTATTTTCAACTGCTCGCTATGCATCTTAATCTAAACAATGGTGAAGAAGACAGAAGAATCGATGTGTTTGAGTTGTGGTGCTAGAAGAAGAGTATCAAATATTCAATGAACTGTTGAGAGAAAAAACATGTCTGCCCTGCAAAAAGTGAAACCAGCATACACTTTGGAGACAAGGATGGTAAAAGTCTCTCTCACATACTGGCATTTTGTCAGGAGATGCCAGTCCTTAAAGAAGGACATCATGTTTGGAAAGGTGGAGGGTCAATGCATGTGAGGAAGACGATTAACAGGATGGACTGACATAGTTACTGTAGCTATGGGGTGAAGTGTGTTGGAAATGTTGAGGTTGGCTCAGGGTAAGACAAGGTTCAGAGTTGTTCATAGGGTCACTAAAAGGCACAGTCAACTTGGACAGCACAAAACAACAAGGAGGAGGAAAGGTGGTTTTGTGATAAGAAGCAATGCTACTAATCAAAAGGCACATAGTTTGAATCCACTTTCAGCTCCACAAAAGAAGAATGGGCAATCACAACCTCTGAAAACTGATAGAGGATCAGGTATGGGTTGGTTCCCACTCTATGGTACATAACAACAAGAACAAGGAAAGATAAGGAGACTTGGGTGTACAATGGCTAAGCACATGACTGTAAATTCACCAGTTCCACAGGAAAAAGATGGAATGGTCTGCTTTCATAAAGATTATAGCATTGGTCAAAAACTATCAAATGGGGAACCGACAACCTCTTCAACAAAAGGTGCTGGCAAAACTGGACTACTACCTGCAGAAGGCTGAAGAAGGATGCACACCTCTCACCATACACAAAAATCAACTCAAGGTGGATCGGAGACCTAAGGGTAAAGCCTCAATCCATAAAGACCATAAGAGACAAAATAGGCCCAAGCTCAGAAGGCCTAGCCCATAGTATAAAAAAGGCTGACAAATGTAGCCAGAAATGTACAAACAAGGTAAGATAAAAATGGTGAGTAGGAACTTTGAAAGATTAAATCCCTATGCACATTAAAAACATTTTCCAGCAGTGTGAAAAGAACCTACTGACTGGGGAAAAACATTTAGCAATAATATCTCATACAAGGGTCTCATAAAAATAGTTTACAGAATCCTATGGGACCTTCACAAGAAAAAGAGTGATAACCCAATTACAAAACGGGCAAAAGACAGAGAAAGACTTTTCAGAGAAAGACATTTGGATGGCCGACACATGAAGAAATGTTCAAGTCACTGGCAATAAGAAAGATGCAAATCAAAACCATGAGGTATCTTCTCACCCCAGTATAGTTGCAAAGTTTAACAGGACAGCAAGCAATAAATGTCAGAGAGGATGTGGAGAGATAGGAACACTCATAAAATGCTGATGACATTGTAAAATGGTACAATCTCTCTGAAAGGCAGTTTGACGTTTCCTCAAAAAGCAGAGCACAGAAATACAATATGATCGAGTTATTCTACTTCTTGGAGAATACTCCAAGAAAATTAGGACTGAGACACAAACGGCGATTTAAACCAATGTTCACAGCAGTTTACACACCATCACAAGACCATGGAAACAGCCCAAATGTCCAACCACAATCAAACGAATTGTGAAACTGTGGTACATTCATATAATGGAATACTATGGAGCCCTCAGGAGCAATGATTTAGAAAATTACATAACTTGGGAGGGACTGGAAGGCATAATGCTGAGTGAACTAACTCAAGTTCATGTAAGGACTGTATAAGGCCATTAGAAGGGTGAGGACAAGTGGGGGGAACGTGTTAATTATAGGGTCACACAATTTGATGGGTGGAGGGAGGGGTGGGTAAAGGAAAGGGAAAAGATCCAGTGTGAAAAACCAGGTATACAAACTTTGTAAACTTGTATAAAATAAACATTTTATTACAAGAAGACCATTATTGTTGAAATAGAAAGATAATTAGTAAAACATGTAAGAGGATCCAAAGGGAGGGGGAGGGTTGGAGCAGGAGGGTGAGGATGGGCAGTGGGGGAAATGACAGGGTCACACAATCGGATGGATGGGTGGACGGGTGGGTAAAGGAAAGTGAGATCTGGCAGGTATCTGGAAAGACATGGCCAATGGTGGTCATAGTTCAATTAATTTTATAAAATGTAATAAATCAGAATGTATGAAACACAATGTGATGAAGGATAGGGTGAAACACAATTTATGTATGTAAACCAATATAAAATAAAGATTAAAAAATTATAGTATTGGTGATCACATAGGGCATTTTTACTCTGTGCTATATGGTCACTCATAATAGATGGAGAAGAGAATGAGTTTGTAAACAATTACAAATCAACACTCATAACACCAGTAATCAGGCAATCAAAAGACAAACTGCATTGGGAAAATCTGCCGTCAGGGACCTCTCCAGAATACTGAGAAACAACGATGTCAGTCTAGAGACTAAGGTGTGCCTGATCCAGACCATGGCCTTCACAATTACTTGATATACATCAGATAGCTGGACAATGACTAAGGAGGACAGAAAAAGAACTGATACCTTCAAATTGTGATGCTGGAGAAGAGTACTGAACCATGGTCTGCCAAAAAAACAAATAGGTCTTGGAGAGGGTGTAATCAAGTTTCTCCTTGGAGGCTAGGAGTCTGAAGCTCTGTCTCACATACTCTGGGTACGTGGCCAGGAGAGAATGGTCCTTGGGGAATGACATCATGGTCAGAAGGAAGGACAGTGCAGGAGAGGACCATAAATGAGATGGACTGATTCATACAGTAATGGGGGTAATGGGGCTGGTGTGTCAGAAGTAGTGAGATTGGCTCAGGACAGGGCAGGGTTCAGAGCTGCTGTACCTAGGGTTGCTATGCGTCGCAGGCAACTTGACGGCACATAACAATAATATGGTCACTATGAGTCAGATCAATTCAATGGCAATGAGGTTTTATAGAGATGGTAAAATCATATTAAAGAGTATATTCTTATATCAAATAACAAAGGATCTGTGCATACACAAATCCACAACGACCCTCTTTCCAATTTATTTAAATTTCATTTCAATCAGATATACCAAACAGGTGTTGGTATGTTTTTGTATATAAAGATACTCATATACACAAAACCCTTCAAGATTAATTAAACAATTTAGGCTATAGATGGAAAGATGGTCATCAAAGACCTACCATTTTAGAGAATAAGAGTAATTCTGTTTTAACTGCCGTGGAAAAGGCTTAATGCACCATAGTCCCATGCATCTATCCTGTCACGTTTCTAGTGAATTCTTTCTCATATAACCACTATATTAACAATGGTTATAAAGGCAGTAATTAAAGATCTTGTTAAAGGAAATAATTAACTCTTCCAATAAAATTCTCAACTTGTTTAAACCTTCAAAGGTGATAATAAAGCAAGCATGTTTCTAAAGTGAGGGAAATGAGCACTTTCTCACGTGGAATGAGTTCCAGGAACGTGCCAATTTGTACGCCATCATAGAAAATCTGGCAATACATTCTAAAAATTTAACCAGACTTAGATTCTTTGACACAAAATATTAGCTTGGGGAAATATGTCCTAAATAAGCAATTTCAGATGCAGGAAAATCAATCCATATATTCTACTAATGTTTATAATACCTTATTTACATAATTTATTCCTTGCTATTGTTGTTGTTAGTTGCTGTCAAGTATGGCTTTTACGACCCTATAAAAAGAGACCCGAATAGTGTCCTGTCCTATGCCACCCTCATCATCTCTGATATACTTGAGTCCATCGCTGTAGTTACTGTGTCAATCCAATCTCGATGAGAAAGGGGGTTTGGCTCGCTTTTGCTGCCCCTCAACCTTTCCAAACATGATCTTTCCAAAGAATAAGTTCTCCTAGCAATCCAAGTGTGAGAGATGAAGTTTTGCCCTCATTGCTTCCAAAGATCACTCTGGTTGCACCTTTCCCAAGGCATATCTATTCTTTTGACAGTCCATGGAATACTCAGTACTTTTCTCCAACACCACATACAATTCAAAGGCAACAATTCTTCTTGTTTCAACTTTCCTCATTGTCCAGCTCTCAGGAGAATGAATAGCAAGTAATGGAAAAGACCACAACCTAAATCATGCACACTTTAGTCTTCAAACTACATCACTGCTCTTCAGTGTTTTGGAGAGATCCCTGACAGCAGATTTGCCCAAAGCAATACATCTCCTGATCTCCTGGTATGAAGGATGTTGATTGTGGATCCAAATAAGATTACATTATTGACAGTTTCAATCCTTTCTCCATCTATCATGATTTTGCCTACTGGTCCACTGCTAAAGACCTCTGTTTTCTTGAAGTTGAGATATAATCCATATTGAAGACTATTATCTTTGATCCATCACAGTCAAGTGCTTCAAGTCATCTCACTTTCAGCAAGCAAGGTTATATCATTTACAAAACACAGGTTTTTGATCCATCTTCCTTGGATCATTATGCTACATATGTCTTCACAGAGCACAGCTTCGTGAATTATTTGCTCAGCATACTATGAATAAGTATGGAGAAAGGATATATCCCTGACGCACACTCTTCCTGATTTAAACCATGCAGTGTTACTCTGTTTGGACAACAGCTTCTTGATCTAGGTATAGATTTCACATGAGCACTCTTAAGTGTTCTGAGATTTTCATTCTTCTCAATGTTAGCCATAGTTTGTTATGACCCACACAATCAAATGCCTTTGCATAGTCATTAAAACAGACATTCTTCTGGTATTCTGTTTTCAACCAATATCTTTGCTATCCACAATGATATCTCTGGTACCATGGCTTCTTCTAAGCCCACTTTGAACTTCTGGCAGTTCTTTGTCAATGTACTGTCCCAGCTGTTTTGGGATGATCTTCAAATATATTTTGCTTCCATGTGATATTAATGATATTATTTGATAATTTCCACATTGTGTTAGAGCATCCTTCTTGGGAATGGGAACTCTAGATCTCTTCATCTGTCGGCTAGTCAGCTGACTTCCAAATATCCTGGCATAGACTAGTAAGCATATCCAGGATTGCATAAAAAGCCCCCCAAACACTCTATCCTTGAAATTAGGAGACAGAAAATATGAAATACTTATTAAGGTGAAAAATAAATGCAATCTGAGTATTCCATAAAATAACCTAATATAAATAAGTTATAATAACTTTTTACTAAATGATACATGTCAAATAAAATACTATATAAAATGTAGTTCTGTGGATTTTGTCCACTATATCTGGAAAAATCTGGTAGACCTATAAACCACTACAGACAAATATACCATCTAACCAATGCCTCATTGTGGAGTGAGAACCAATGCACAGATGACCATCCAACAAGTTTACAGAAGCTAACAATCAGGTGGCTGGGCTCTATGAGGAGGAATGTGGCAAGAGGATTAGAGGAAAACTCATCAACAACATACATTATGCAGATGCCACAACACTGCTTGCTGAAACTGAGGAAAACCTGAAGCACTTGCTACAGAAGGTCAAGGACTGTTGTCTTCAATATAGATTGAAGCTTAACATCAAGAAGATAAAGATTCTCACCATTGGGCGAACTGGCAGCACCAAGATAGATGGAGACAAGATTTCAGATTGTTAACAATTTCTGTTTGCTTGACTCCACGAGAAAAACTCTTGGCACCAGCTGTCAGGAAATGAGAAGATGAATTGCACTAGGAAAATCTGCTGTCGGGGACCTCTCCAGAGGATGAAGAACCAATGATGTCAGTCTACAGACCAAGGTGTACCTGATCCAGGCCACGGTTTTCACAATTACTTGCTATGCATCAGAGCTGAACAATGACTAAAGATGATAGAAGAATCCATGCCTTTGAGTTGGGGTATGGAGAAGAGTATAGAACCTACAATGGATTGCAAGAAAACAAATAGGTCTGTTTTGAAAGAGGTGAAACCAAGTTCCTCCTTGGAGGCTAGGATTTTGAAGCTCTACCACACATACCTTGAGCACATGACCTTGAGGGACCATCCTTAAAGAAAGACATCATACTTGGAAGGATGGAGTATAAGTGCAGAAGAGGAAGACCCTGGATGAGAGGGACTAATACATTAACTAGGACAATGGGTGTAGGTGTGTTGGAGTCAGTGAGACTGGCTCAGGATAGGGTAGGCTTCAGAGCTGTTGTACACAGGGTCGCTATGAGTCATAGGTGACTCAGTAGCATGTAACATATATCACGGTCACTAATTTAACATTTCTTTAAATGGTCTAAATTCACCAGTATGGTTAAGAAAGACCAAAACATTCTATTTCTAATGTCAAGCTTTGAACAGGCTATTATTCGTCCTTATCTTTGAGTTGATCATGGGTATGTAGAGCAGAAACCCTATATAGGGTTTTCAAGGCTGTGATCTTTCAGAGAAGGTGCTCTGATGGCATAGGCAAAAGGATGGAAGTTTGAACCTACCCACTAGACTGTATATGAAGCTGAAAGTTTAATGGTAAGAAGATGTGCTGCCAGGCCAAAACATTGCAGCTTGAATCTACTAACTGCTCTGAGGGAGAAGGATGGGCCGTCTTCTCCAGTGCTATTAACTGCCTCTTAAAACCCACTGGGGGGTCAGCCATGAGTTGGTTTCAACTCAACGGTGCATAACAACAGCAACTGGACTGTAAAAGAACGAAGAGGGTATTTCATCTCACCAAGATGTACAGCTTCAGAAACTCAAATCAGCCCATTTCAGGTCATTCTACAGGGTTATAATGAATGGGAATGGATTCCAGTAAGTTTCATGCTTTTTTATTTTTTAAGATCTTTCGAAAATATATTACCACCAGTAGTGAATAAAAGTTCCATCCTCTTCAGAACCTCATCAGCTTTTGTTGTCTACTGCCCTGTTGAACGCTGCTATTTTTGCTGGGGTGAGATAGTTTACTTGGGGGCAAGGCGTAGGGGTATAAGATATAAGTGAGTTCCACTGAACAGCATGTAACAATAAAACAACAACTTTATAGGTAGTTAATGTTGCTGTGTGCTGCAGAGTTGGAAATGACCCACAGCTGACCCTCCAGCTTTCAGAAGCAGTTCATTGCACAGTTCCTCAAGCTGCATTAAGCTTTCCTTCTTCCTCACCCTTTTGGGTTTACTAACATCATCCCTTCAGCCAAATTTTGTCAAGATTCAGTCCAAGAGCCACAAATGCAACGAAGTTCTTTCATTCTGGTTTCCTAGCTTTACACACACACACACACACACACACACACACACACCCCATCTCATCCCCAGGAATTTATATTCTTTTTAAGCATCCCAATTATCCAAATACCTTGTACTCTAGTGAACCCAAATGACCTCTTGCATGTATCTCTCATAAGAGTTACTCACACTGTATGATAGCTATTTGTCTCTCTTGTGACATTGTAAATTTCTTGAGGCTGAGGTTATCTTTCATCTTCCCTATCTCAAGTACTTCCTTTGGTATTTGATATGCTGAAAACAATACATATATATAACATGTGTATTGTTATATGGCATGAATATGTAGGTATGTACATGCATCTATCAGGCTGGAATTAAGTCATAGCTGACCCTCCAGCGGGATTTCGTTGTTCTTAATGTACCACTGAGTTGGACCCATAACTGACCCTCCCGCGGGCTTTTAGAGGCAGTAAATCACACAGGAGGAGACGGTCCGTCTTCTCCAGAGGAGCTGCTGGTGGATTCGAACCACGTGCCTTTGGCAGCACACCGCCTTAACCACTAGGCCACAAGAGCTCCCTGAACACATACAGCATCCTCGTTATTAACTCTTTAAAAAGGCGAAAGCCATTTAGAAGTGGTGTCAGTACTAGAACAGTTACGCAAACCGAGGAAGGGTGCATTTCAAGACCACAGAGGCTGGCGAACCTCATCTACAGGTATAGAGGTGGTGGTGATTAGCTAACGATGCTGTCATTCAGAAGCCCCCCCCAGGGGACCACGCCTCCGCCCCAGGAGATGGAGCAGGGCAGAACGGGGATCCCCCTACTTGTCTCTCTCCCGCAGGTTCAGCTCCCGAGCCCGCGCCCCAACCCCGCGAGCCTCACTTCTCCACATCCGCCGACTTCATGATGTGGGTCTTAGACGCCGTCAGTTTCCAGGGCCCGAAGGAGAAGTCCTGATGGCTGCTCTGGAAGCCGTGGATCATCATGGCTGAAGCGGGGCCCTCGGGCGCTACAGGGGACAGGCTGGAGCAGCAGAGGAGTCCGAGGTAGCAGTGGCGGGCACCGGTTCCTCCGCCTCCCTCCGGCCCAGCCCCCTCGGCTTCCGAGCCGTTACCATCCTGGCCCCGCCCCCGTCAGGACGACCCGGACGCAAGGCACTCCTTTCCGACTTCGACTCCGCCCCTTCGCTTTTTGCTTCCGGACTAAACTGCGTGACCCACGTCTTACGTCACGCCGCACGGGTGAGAAAGGGGCAAATACCGAGGGATGGGCGTTTTATCTGTAAGGGGGTGGGGCTAACTCTGCACCGCCCCCTTCTGCTCACTGGATGATGTCATCCAGGCTAGACCAGGTGTGCTAAAGGCCCACAAGTGAGCCTTACCTCCTGTTGGGTGCTCATCCACCTCACTACCAGTGTGGAAACCAACTCATAGCAGCCTCTGAAAGCGGGTTTCTGAAGCTGTAAGTCTCACCAGAGACTATGCACCTTTCTCATGCAGAGTCGTCGGTAGATTTGAACCTTCAGAGAATTGTAACCTTTGGATTAGCAGCACACCTCTACTAGACACCAGAGCCCTCTGTTTTGGGAGTGAAGTGACTCATTTTGACCCGATGTGACAGTAGAACAGAACTAGATTTACCAAGGACTCTTAAACCTTTGGAACTACTGAATAGTTTAAAGAGGAAATTCAACGTTTCTCTGTTGGAGCCCAAAATGTAATCCTTTCTGTGGTGTAGGAAGTCGAGCACCAAGTGATTGAAAAGTGGCTATTTTTTTATTAAAACCAGTGTTATTATTCACTGCCATCTGGTTGAAGTAGGGTCATAATGACCCTCATCAAGTTTCCAAGACTGCGATCTTTAAAGGAAAAGAATGCCTCCTCTTGTCCCAGTGGACTGCTGAGGTTTTGGTTAGAGGCTCAACACTTCACCCACTATGTCTCCAAGGCTTCCGTAAAACTCAGAGGAGATAGACACCTGGAATAGTTTAATCCTTCAAGTCTACCTATGGTATAGCCATTTAGTCTCTCGTTTCTTGGACTGAAGTTCAACATTCAGAAAACAAAGATTCTCAGCACTGGGCCAAATGTCAGAACCATGATAGATAGAGAAGAGATTGAGATTGTTAACAATTTCAGCTTTCTCAGCTCCACAATCAACACTTTTGGGACTGGTGTTATATGCTGTCGAGTTTTCTGCAACTCATAGTGACCCTATGTACAACAACCCTAATGGCCACTCTATCCTGTATCAATATTACTGTCTCTCACACAACTACCCCCATTACTCCAGTCACTAAATCAATCCTTCTGATCAAGGGTCTTCCTCTCTTGTGCTGTTACTCCAACCCTCCGAAGCACTCTGCAAGGACTGCTCCCAACTTGCAACATGTCCAAAGTATGTCAGATGAAGCGTCAGAATCCTTAGCTCCAAAAAGCTGCCTGGTCTCAACCTCTCTAGGACGAACCTGTTTGTTCCCTTAGCAGTCCATACATTTCTCTAGCACCACAGCTCAAAGGCATCAATTATCTATCATACATAGTCATTGTCCAGCTTTCTGGCGCAGCAAGTAATTACAAAGACTATGGCCTGGATCAGGTGCACGTTAGTCTCCAAACTGACATCATTGCTCTTCAGTACTTTGGAGAGGTCTCTGACAGCAGACTTTCGCAATGCAATTAATCCTTTAATTTCCTGACTGCTGGTACCAAGAATGTTGATTGTGAGCTAAACAAACTAATAATCTCAATCTCTTCACCATCTATCATGATGCTGCCAATTGCCCCATTGGTGAAAATCTTTGTTTTCTTAATGTTGTGCTTCAATCCATATTGAAAGTTGTAGTCCTTGACCTTCTTCAGCAGGTGCTTCAGGTCCTCCTCAGTTTCAGCAAGCAGGGTTGTGTCATCTGCATAACACAGATTGTTGAGGAGTCTCCCTCCAATCCAGATGTCACATTTCTCCTCATAGAGCCCAGCCTCATGGATAATCTATTCTGTATATAGACTGAAAAGGTATGGAGATAGGACACATCCCTGGCATATACCCTTCCCAATTTTGAACCATGCAATGTTTCCTTGCTCTTTTCTGATGACTGCCTCTTGGTCCAAGTATAGGTTTCACATAAGCAAAATCAAGTGTTCTAGGATTCCCATTTTTCTCAGAGTCAGCCACAGTTTGTTGTGATCCACACAGTCAAATGCCTTTGCATAGTCAATGAAATACAGAGACAATCCTCTCTTACTCCCTGCTTTCAGCCATGATCCACCTAACATTAGAGACTGAATACTGCATTAGAGCACCAGGAAGCCAAAGCAAAGGGAAGAAATAAATATATTAAGGATCTGAAGGATCTGAACAGAAGATTTCAAAGAACAGTGTGAGAAGACAAAATATTGTATTAAAATGAAATGTATGAAGAGCTGGAGTCATAAAATCAAAGTAAGTGAAAAAGAAAAGCGGTCAAACTCCCTCGGCATTTCTTAAGCTGAAGGAACTTAAAAACTAATTCACACCCCAAGTTGCAATACTTATGGACGCTTTGAATAGAATAATAAATGATCCAGGATGTGTTAAAGGAAGATGAGAATAGTATACCAAGTCATTGTACCAAAAGGATTTGGCAGACACAGAAGAATTTCATGAAACAATGTATGAGCGAGAGTCTGTGGTGATGAAGGAAGAAGTTCAAGCTGCTCTGAAAGAACTGACAAAAAACAAGGCCTCAGGAATCTATGGCATATTTCAAATTTCATATTCATTCAAATTGACATATTTCAACAAAGAGATGCTGCCCTGGAAGTGCTCACCAAGTTGTGCTAAGAAATCTGGAAGGATAGCCATCTGGTCAACTGACTGGAAGAGATCTATATTTGTTCTCATTCCAAAGAAAGATGACAGAGTGAGGAAATTATCAAAGAATATCATTGATATCACATGCAAGCACAATTCTGCTGAAGATTATTAAAAATGACTGGAACAGCACATCAACAGAGAACTGTCAGATGTGCAGGCTGGGTTTAGAATAGGCCGGGATACTAAGAATATTACAGTTAAAGTTAGGTGGATCTTGTGGAGTTGTTGATTGCCATTGAGTCAAGTATGACTCATAGCGAATGACTCTGTGAACAAAATACCTAAAGCCTTTCTATAACTATCATCATTTCACCAAGTTCATAGAGTTTCTATAAGCATGCGATTTAGACGTATATGCCACTCCTGCTTCCAAACCTGTCTTAAACTGGGAGTTTCACAAAACACCATCCAACTTGGGCAACTGTTTTGGCATTTGACGCCCAATGACACAAGGATCAGCATCACTGCAAACCCAGACTACCTCAGAAGAGCAAATTGACAGAAGAGTGCTGTACAACTTGGTGGTTGTTGTTGTTCTTGTTGTTGTTATGTGCCTTCGAGTCGTTTGCGACTCATAGCGACCCTATGTACAACAGCCCTAAACCCTGCTCTATCCTGTGGCAATTGCACTGCCTCTGACACACCCATCCCGAGTACCCCAGTCACTGAATCAATCCACCTCATAGAGGGTCTTCCCCTCCTGCGCTGTCCCTCCACCCTCCCAAGCATGATGTCCCTCTCCGAGGACGTGTCCCTCCTTACAATATGTCCAAAGTATGTCAGACGAAGCCCCAGAATCTTTGACTCCAAGGAGTAGCCTGATTTAAACCTCTTTAGGATGAATCTGTTTGTTTTCTTGGCAGTCCATGGTACATTCAATACTCTTCTCCAGCACCACAGCTCAAAGGCATCAATTCTCCTTCTATCCTCCCTAGTCATTGCCCAACTCTTTGACGCATAACAAGTGATTGCAAAGACCATGGCCTGTATCAGATGCACCTTAGTCTCCTGAGAGATACCGTTGCTCTTCAGTACTTTGGAGAGGTCCCTAACAGCAGACTTTCCCATCGCAATACATTTTTTTATTTCCGGGTTGCTGGTGCCAAGAGTGTTGACCGTGGAGCCGAGCAAACTGAAGCTGTGAACAATCTCAATCTCTTCACCATCCATTCTGATGCTACCTATTGGTCCAGTGGTGAGAATCTTTGTCTTCTTGACATTGAGCCTCAGTCCATACTGAAGGCTGCAGTCCTTGACCCTTCGCAGCAAGTGCATGAGGTCCTCCTCAGTTTCAGCAAGCAGCGTTGTGTCATCTGCATAACGCAGATTGTTAATAGATCTTCCATCAATCCTGATGCCACACTTCTCCTCATAGAGCCCAGCCTCTTGGATAATCTGCTCTGCGTACAGGTTGAAAAGGTATGGAGACAGGACTCATCCCTTCCCAATTTTGAACCATGCAGTGTTACCCTGCTCTGTTCTGACGACTGCCTCTTGGTCCAAGTATAGGTTTTGCATTAGCACGATTAAATGTTCTGGGATTCCCATTCTTCTCAGAGTCAGCCACAGTTTGTTATGATCCACAAAGTCAAATGCCTTTGCATAAGCAATGAAACACATATAGACATTCTTCTGGTATTCCCTGCTTTCAGCTAAGATCCCTAGTGCTACGACCCCTTCTAAACCCAGCCTGGATATCTGGCAATTCTCTGCTGATGTGCTGCTCCAGTCGTTTTTGGATAATCTTCAGTAGAATCTTGCTTGCATGTGAAATCAATGACTTGGTTAGTGAAGGTTAAATACCATGACACACACATTGGCCATACTGTTTTCTTAGCAAGTGATCCAATTCCTTTGGTGGGCTACAAACACCTCATTTGCATAATCCCACCCAATCGTATAAAACTGTGGCTAGAAGGACCATGTGAAGTCATTCACTGAATTATAACATTACAAACCAATTTTAATCATGAACATAAGAGAAGCACAATTTAACTTTCATGTAGTACTCTACAATGTGTTATAAGAGATGAATGAGGTGCACCTTAGTTTTAGCTATAATGATACAGTTTCTCCTGAGTTGTGGTTGGGAGTTTAAATCACTGACATTTAACTTAGCAGTCACACACTTAATCACCACACCACCAGGACTCCTTCTCTGATAATGAATTGTCTTTTGCTATTTATGTTTTGTCATTGTGGACATCCTAACATCTTCACTGAAGTCTGCATCAATGGGGCATCTTCCACCCTCACTCCTGGTTTACCAAGGACAGCCCGTGAAGCACTTTCCAAGAGTATTTTACAAATTACTTCTTGATAAAGTGAGGGTTCTCTGGGTCTCCTGTTGTTGTTGTTGTGTACCATTGAGTTGGAACTGATGCCTAGCTGACCCTCCGGACGGTTTTCAGAGGCAGTTAATCACATGAAGAGGAGATTGCCCATCCTTCTCCCACGGAGCAGCTGTGGGACTCAAACCACGTAGCCCAGCTTCTTGCCACTAGGCCACCAGAGCTCCAACTAGGCCTCCTAGAGGATATAATTAAGAAGTGGATAGGTATATTGGCTGAGATAAATTCACCCCAGTATTCTTATCTGTAGGGAGCATTGGTGGTCTAGTGAGTAGAAGCTGCACTGCAATCATGAAGGCAGGAGGTTCGATTCCACCCACTGTTCTGCAGGAGAAGGATGGGGAATCTCCAATCATGTGATCAGCTGCCTCCGAAAACCCTCTCGATGGTCAGCTATGGGTTGGTTCCAACTCATGCTACACAATAACAGCAACAATTCTTATCTGTGTCTTCCTTAAAAGCCCCACTGTTACAAACTTGATTCCAATTTACAATGACCCCATAGCACATAGTAAAACTGCTCCTTAGTTTTATAAGGTTGTAATCTGAAGTATATTTTTCCCTTGGAGTGGCTGGTGAGTTTGTCCTGTCCAACTTTTGGCTAGCAGCTGAGGGTTGTAGCCACTGTGACACCAGGGACCTTCTATTATGTCTAAATTATACTGCTGCATTTCTGCTATTAGTTGGCCCTCCCATCACCACACCTTAAATCCTCTATATCTATCCAATTTGACCTTATGCCATTATGCAAACACAGGTGCTCAAGATTAACTCTCAAAGGCCTGCAGCAAAAGCCAGACCTTTTATTGGGTAAAATTACATTCCTTACTACACACTTCCCAGGTCTTTTAAAAACCTCCATTTTCCAGAGCGCCTGTTTTCACTAGCTGTCTAGACAGAAAAATAAATAAATAAAATCCACAAAAGGAATTGTGCTCATCTCAAAATGAAACAAAGGTGGCAGCAGTGGGAATCCTGGTTATGTTCTGTGGTACACTAAGAAGAAAACCTCCTCAGAAAAGTGGACAGAGGCAGGAGAACCACTAGTGGAGCCCCAGGGTAAAAGAAAAGTGTGTAGCATATAAACTGGGACCTGCAAGTGTCTCCGGGAATGATATGCCTGAAGGAGGCCCTCAGTAATCCTCTGCTTATTGGTGAGGAAAACTCATCCCTTCAGGGAATACCTTAGTCAAATTACTTTCGGTTAAAAGTAATTGAAACTTTTTCAAACCAATTTTAGCTGGCTAATCTATTCTCAAGAAAAGAGAAGACATTTAAAAAGTTAGGGTTACTGCATGAAACGTAAAAAAAGGCAGAGAACAACCAGGCTGCAGCAGCTAGAAAGCCTGAGGTGCGAGGTCAGCCCTCCATTACCTCTCTAATCCCCCCACACCCTCCTAGTCTCTCACTTTCTTCTCCTCCCTCTCCACCTCCTAAATGAATACTTCTTTATTTTTGCAAACCAGATTTCCCCATTTATCATAGCATGTGGCCCTCCCTGCCTAGGGACTAGATAACTCTCTACTTCTTGGTTGTTGTTGTAAGGTGCCATTGAGCCAAGTAAAACTCATAGCGACCCTATGAACAAAAGACCTGAACTCTGTTCTATCCTGTGCCATCCTCACACTTCTTGACAGCAGTCACCTTGTCAATCCAGCTGGTCAAGCATCTTCCTCTCAATACATAATTCAAATTCTTGCTGTTGTTATGTGTCACGGAGTTGCCTGTGACTCATAGTGACCTTTGAACCCTGCTCTATCTTAAGCCAGTTTCACTGTCTCTGACACGCTTACTCCCATTATCCCAGTCACTGAGTCAATCCATCTCATACAGGGTCTTCCTCTCTTGATCTGTCCCTCCACTCTCCCAAGCATGATGTCTCTCCAAGGACCGGTCCCTCCTGGCAACATACCCAGAGTATGTGAAATAGAGCTTCAAATCCTTGCCTCCAAGAAGCAGCTTGGTTTCACCCTCTTCAGGGTGGACCTGTTTGTTCTTTCAGCAATCTGTGGTATATTCAATGCTCTCCACACCAAAATTCAATGGCATCTATTCTTCTTCTATTATCCTTAGCCATTGCTCTCTGATGCACAGCAAGTAATTGTGAAGACCATGACCTGGATCAAGGACAGCTTAGTCTCTAGAGTGACATCCTTGCACTTGATTACTCTGGAGAGGTCCTTGGAGGCAGATTTTCCCAAAGTAATTTGTCTTTTGATTTCCTGGCTCTTGGTACCAGGAGTATTGATTGTGGAGCCAAGTAAGCTGAAGTTGTTAACAATCTCAGTCTCTTCTCTGTCTATCATGATGCTGCCAATTGGTCCAGTGGTGAGAATCTTTATTTTCTTGATGTTAAGTTTCAATCTATATTGAAGGCTGAGTCTTTGACTTCTGCAGCAAATGCCTTAGGTTCTCCTCAGTTTTGGCAAGCAAGGATATGTCATCTGCATAATGCAGATTGATGAGTCTTCCTCCAATCCTGAAGTCACATTTCTCGTCATAGAGTCTAGCCTCCCAGATGATCTGGTCCACATACAGGATATGGAGAAAGGACGCATCCTCAGCGTACACCTTTCCTGATTTTGAACCAAGGAGTGTTTCCTTGCTCTGTTCTGACGATAGCTTCCTGGTCCATGTATAGGTTTCACATAAGCACAATCAAGTTCTAGGAGTCTCATTCTCAAAGTCAGTCACAGTGTGCTGTGATCCACACAGTCAAATGTGTTTGCATAGTCAATGAAACACAGACAGACCTTCCACTGGTACACTGTATTCTTTCAGCTATCATCTACATTGGCTAAAATGCCCCTAATGTCATGTCCTCGTCTAAACCTAGCCTGCACATCTGACAGTTTTCTGTTGATGTGCTGTCCCAGGGTTTTTGGATTATTTTCAGCAGGATCTTATTTGCATGATACTAATGATGTTATTTGATAATTTTTACACTCTGTTGGGTCACCTTTTTTTTTTTTTTGGAATGGGAATAAATATGGATCTCTTAGAAGAATAGAGTAAGTTACTTCAGATTTCTGCACAAACTGGTGAGCACATCCAGGGCAGCATCTGTTTGTTGAAATATGTCAATTGCTTTGTCATCAACTCCTGGGGCCTTGCTTTTTTCCAATTCTCTCAAAGCAGCTTGAACTTCCTCATTCATCACCATAGGCTTTTAATCATATGTTGTTTCATTAAATTCTTCCATGTCAGCCTATTCTTTTTGGTACAGTGACTCTGTGTACTCTTTCAATTCTTCTTTGATGCTTCCTGGGTCATTTAACAAGCTGCTCACACTTCCGCAAGTATTTCAACATGAGGCTTTAATTTGTTCTTTTGTTCCTTCAGCTTAAGAAATGCTGAGCGAGTTCATGCCTTTTGATTTTCCAGCTCCAGCTCTTGGCACATTTCATTATCTTACTTTGCTTTGTCTTCCTGTGCTGCCATTTGAAATCTTCTGTTCAGGTTTTTAACACCTTGATATCTGCACTTTTATTCAAATTCTTGTTGTTGTTGTTGTTATGTGCCATTGAGTCGCTTGCGACTAATAGCGACCCTATGTACAACAGCCCCTAAACTCTGCTCTGCCCTGTGCCAATCGCACTGTCTCTGACACTCCCATCTCGATTATCCCAGTCACTGAATCAATCCACCTCATAGAGGGCCTTCCCCTCCTGCGCTGTCCCTCCACCCTACCAAGCATGATGTCCATCTCTAA
>NW_006399807.1:10312387-10314156 GCF_000299155.1 Elephantulus edwardii | reverse complement strand
ATATATATATTCACACACATATATATTCACACACATATATATATTCACACACATATATATATTCACACACATATATATTCACACACATATATATATTCACACACATATATATATATTCACACACATATACATATACTTACATATATGTATACATATTAGCAGAGTATATGATATACTAGTATCTACTAATATATATCATATATACATAAATATGCTGCTGGAGGCAAGGTAGGTTTGAGGACTCCGAGCAAGTGTAGTGGTTTTTTTGGGGCCCACGAGGGGGTTGGCAGAGCGGACTTGACAGATGAATGGGGATCTGGGGCAGGGAGTTTCCCAGCATTTGGACATTCTGGGCTGCTAAGACACTGAAAGCTCAATCCCCGCCTAGGGTCTTGGGATATTTAATGCCAGCTGAATCTGGTCTCTGGCTGCTGGAGGCAAGGTAGGTTTGAGGACTCCGAGCACATGTGGTGGTTTTTTTGGGGCCCACGAGGGGGTTGGCAGAGTGGACTTGCCAGATGAATGCGGGTCTGGGGTAGAGAGTTTCCCAGCATTTGGGCGTGTAGAGTTGCTAAGACACAATAGGACCCTCCGACCTGCCGCCCTCGGGCCAGTCTTTCATTGTTTTTGTTCAGACATTCCTCTAGGTCGTATAGCCCTGGTGTACAAGTTGCCATACGGCCGTCAGTAGTGGTTGCTGTGAGGCTGAACACTGTGACACTGATGTGTCAAATGCATTAATGGCTGGCTACCCAATGCGGACAGAGAGTGGGGTGGAGCTCCCTGATTAAAACAAACAAGCGTGGAAGGAGGAGTGGCATCCACTTCCGTAATAGCTTGCCTCCGGAAACCCTATGAACCTGGAGAGAGGACGAAAGACACCCAAGCATCGAGGACTCTCCTTCATAGGGTCGCTATGAGTCGCCTGCGACTCCACGGCACTGAACAAAAACAACAACATACATAAATATATTCTATGTCAGATGAGACTCTGAGTATTGCATTAGAGCGCCAAGAAGCCAAAGCTAAAGGGAGAAACCAAGAAGTCAAAGAGTTGAACAGAAAATATCAAAAGGCACTTCGGGATGATAAAGCAAGATACTATAATGAAATGTGCAGAGAGCTGGAGTCAGAAAATCAAAAGTGCCAAACTCGCTCAGTGTTTCTTAAGCTGAAGGAACTGAAAAACAAATTCAAGCCACAGGTGGCAATACTTAAGTACACTTTGGGTAGAATGTTAACTGATCCAGGAAGTATAAAGAGAAGATGGAAGGAGTACACAGAGTCACTGTATCAGAAGGAATTGGATGTCACAGAAGAATTTAATAAATAACGTATGAGCAAGAGACTATGGTGATGAAGGAGGAAGTTCAAATTACTCTGAAGGAATTGGCAAAAAACAAGGCTCCAGGAGTTGATAGCATACCAATCGACATATTTCAACCAACAGACACTGCCCTGGATGTACTCACTAAGTTGTGCCAAGAGATCTGGCAGCCAGCCAGCTGGCCGACTGACTGAAAAAGATCATTATTTGTTTCCATTCCAAAGAAAGGTGACCCAACAGGGTGCGGGAATTATCAAACAATATCATTAATATCACATGCAAGCAAGATTCTGCTGAAAATTATCCAAAAACGTTTGGAACAATATGTCAACAGAGAACTGCCAGATGTGCAGGCTGGATGTAGAAGAGGTTGTGGTACTAGGGATATTATTGCTAATGTTAGATAGATCTTGGCAGAAAGCAAAGAATACCAGAAGAATGT
>NW_006399807.1:10301631-10311197 GCF_000299155.1 Elephantulus edwardii | reverse complement strand
TTTTAGCAGACTAGTTTGTGAAAAGAGAAAGTTGAAATTAGATAGTACCTTTACTATACTTTCCTTACAGTTGGTATGTGTGTACTGTAGGCAAAAGTCAAAGTTGAAATTCCTGTATTTGGCCCAACAAACATGCAAAATGGAAAAAAAAACTGCTTAGAGATTAGCTCTTATAATCATGACCCAATGTGGATGATGATAAATTGATTTATGAGAATCAGAATTCTAATTTTTGGCCTCTGAGGCAATTCTCTGAATTTACGAGGGCAGACTTTTCATGTGTCTGGAGAACTGCACAGCAGCCATCCTCAGAGCAGTCTCACTCACAGTTGCCAGAGGCTCCTGCTAAGATCTGTTCTCCTGCAGCACCCTACAGGTTCAGAAGTACTCTTGGGAATCAGTAACGTTATCTGTGTCTTTTGATCTATCATGTTATTTTTTTGCATTAATGCTTTAATAAGAATTGTAATCCGTATTTATAAGCAGATTAATTCATAAGTCTGCCAAGGAACAAAGAAGATAGAAGGAGTATACAGGGTCATTATCCCAAAAGGAATTGGCTGACACAGAAGAATTTCATGAAACAACATATGAGCAAAAGCCTGTGGTGATGAAGGAAGAAGTTCAAGCTGCTCTGAAAGAAATGACAAAAAACAAGGCTTCAGAAACTGACAGCATACCAACTGACATATTTAAAAAAACAGATGTTGTCTTGGATGCTCTCACTAAGTTGTGCCAAGAAATCTGGAGGACAAAAACCTGGCCAACTGACTAGAAGAGATCTATCTATATTTGTTCCCATTCCAAAGAAAGGTGATCCGACAGATTGTGAAACAATACCATTGATATCACATGCAAGCAAGATTCTGCTGAAAATTATCCTAAAATGATTGGAACAGCACATCAACAGAAAATTGTCAAATGTGCAGGAAGAGTTTAGAAGAGCTCATGGTACTAGCGATATTATAGCTTATATTAGATGGATCTTGGCAGAGAGTTCCAGAGGAATGTCTGTGTTTCATTGACTATGCAAAGGCAACAAACTGTGACTGACTCTGAGAAGAATGGAAATTCCAGAATACTTGATTGTGCTTATGTGAAACTTACACTTGGACTAGGAGGCAGTAGTCAGAACAGAGCAAGGATATACTGCATGATTCAAAATTGGGAAGGGTGTACAACAGGGATGCATCCTATCTCCATATCTTTCCAATCTATATGCAGAACAGATTATCAGGGAGGCTGGGCTATATGAGAAGGAACGTGGCATCAGGATTGGAGAAAGATGCATCAACAACCTATGTATGCAAATGACACAACCCGGCTTGCTGAAACTAAGGAGGACCTGGAGCACTTGCTACACAAGTTCAAGGACTTCAGTATGGATTGAAGTTCAACATAAAGAAAACAAAGATTCTCACCACTGGGCTGATTGGCAGTACTATGATACACAGTGAAGAGACTGAGATTGTTAACAGATTTAGTTTGCTTGGCTCCACAATCAACACTCTTTGTACCAGCAGCCAGGAAATCAAAAGATTAATTGCATTGAGAAATTTGGCTGTCAGTGACCTCTCCAGAGTACTGAAGAGCAACGATTTCAATATGGAGACTAAGGTGCACCTAATCTAGGACATAGACTTTGCAATTGCTTGCTACTCATCAGAGAGCTGGACAACGACTAGGGGTGCTAGAAAGAGAATTGATGCCTTTTAACTGTGGTGCTGGAGGAGAGTGTTGAATATACCATGGACTGCCAGGAGAACAAACAGGTTTGTCTTAGAAAGAGTGAAATAAGCTGCTCCTAGGAAGCAAGGATTCTAAAGCTTTGTCTGACCTACTTTGGGCATGTTGCAAGGAGGGACCAGTTCTTGGAGAGGGACATCATGCTTGGAAAGGTGGAGGAACAGTGCCGGAGAGGAAGACCCTCGATGAGATGTATTAGTGACTGCGGTAACGGGGGTAAGTGTGTCAGAGACAGTAAAGTTGGTACAGGATAGAGGAAGTTTCAGGGCTACTGTACATAGTGTCGCTTTGAGTGGCAAGTAGCTCAATGGCACAGCAACACAACAACAAGGTGCAAATGTATGATGGAACCATTAAAGACAAGGACATAAATCAAAAGACAAATTGCATTGGAAAAACCTGCTGTCAGAGACCTCTCCAGAGTGCTGAACAGCAACAATGTCAGTCTAGAGACTAAGGTGTGGCTAATCCAAGCCATGGCTTTGCAATTACTTGCTCTGCATCAGAAAGCTGGACAATGACTAAGGACGACAGAAGAAGAATAGAGGTCTTCAAATTGTGGATTTGAGAAGAGTCTTGAATGTACCTTGGACTGCCAAGAAAACAAATAGGTCTGTCTTGGAGAGAATGAAACCAAGTTTCTCCTTGGAGGCTAGGATTTTGAAGCTCTGTCTCACATACTTTGGGCACATGGCCAGGGGAGACCAGTCCTTGGAGAAGGACATCATGCTCAGAAGGGTGAAGGGACAGTGCAGGAGAGGAAGACCCCAGATGAGATGGATTGATACAGTAAATAGGGTAATGGGGGTTGATGGATTGCAATTAGTGAGAAAGGCTCAGGAGAAGGCAGGGTTCAGAATTGCTGTACATGGGGTGTCACAGGTGACTCAATGGCACATAGCAACAACAACAACCACAACCACTAAATAATAGCAAAGAATCTGTGAAAAAAGTCATTGATGAATCTGGACAACATTATACTGAATGAAAGAAGTCAATCACAAAAGGACAAATACTATATAATTCTAATATTTTTTAAAAGTCAAGAAAAGGTTTACACACAGAAAGAAACATTCTTTAGAGTTAGCAGGAATGGACGGTCAGGAACGGAGAAACTAGATATTGAAAAAAATCACAAACTAATCACCATCAAACCAACTCACAGCTGACCCTCCAAAGGGCTTCCAGAGGCTATAATTGCCCTGCAGGAGACTGTCCATATTTGTTTAGAGCAACAGTTGATAGATTCCAACCACTAGACTTTAGGTCAGGAGAGCAACTCCTTACCCACAAGGTCACCAGACTTCCGTTAGACTCTCATTGCGATGAGTAAAGGGGAAAGCTATATAAAATGAGTGGGTGATCAGCATAGTATACTAAAAAAAGGTGACGACACAGGTATACAAAATATAGACATAACAATGGTAAATACTAATGTATAGACAGTCCTGAATAATAATAAGTAATAATAATCAGTAATAAGAAGCATTAAACTACAAGGGAATATAGACAGACAGGTTTGGGTAGGTGAAAGGGGAAGGGGCTACACCCATATCCATGCATAAGTTTAGAGACAATATTTCTACATATGTATTTGTGTATGACTTAAATATATCACTGTATATGTTGTTGTTCTTGTTGTTATGTGCCATTGACTTGCCTATAACTCGTACTGACCCTATGTACAACAAACCTGAATGCTGCTCTATCCCTTGCCAATCTTATTGTCTCTGACATGCATATTCCCATTACCCCAGCGACTGAATCAATTCCATCTCATCGAGGGTCTTCCTCTCCTGTGCTGTCCCTCCACTCTCCCAAGCATGATGCCTATCTCCAAGACTGATCCCATCTTAAAACATGTCCAAAGTATGACAGAGTTTCAGAATCTTTGCCTCCAAGGAGCAGCCTGGCTTCACCTTCTCCAGGACAAATTTGTTTGTTCTCCTAGCAGTCAATGGTATATTCAGTACTCTTCTCCAACACAAAAGCTCAAAGGCACCAACTCTCCTTCTATCATTCCTAGTTATTGTCTGGCTTTCAGATGCATAGCAAGTAACTGCAAAGACCCTGGTGGTATCAGGTGCATCTTAGTCTCCAGACTGGCATCGTTACTCTTCAGTACTTTGGAGAGGTCTCTGACAGCAGACTTTCCCAGTGCAATTCATCTTTTAATTTCCTGGCTGCTGGTACCAAGAGTGTGGACTGTAGAGCCAAGCAAACTGAAGCTGTCAACAATCTCAATCTTTTCATCATCCATCATGATGCTGCCAATTGGCTCAGTGGTGAGAATCTTTGTTTTCTTGATGTTGAGCTTCAATCCATATTGAAGGTTGCAGTCCTTGACCTCTAGCAAGCACTTAGGTCCTCCTCAGTTTCAGCAAGCCGAGTTGTGTCATCTGCATAATGCAGATTGTTGATGAGTCTACCTCCAATCTTGATGTTACACTTCTCCTCATAGAGCCCAGTCTCCCAGGTAATCTGTTCATCATATATATTGAAAAAATATGTAGATGGGGCATATCCTGATGCACACTCTTCCCAATTTTGAACCATGCAGTGTTTTCTTGCTCTGTTCTGATGACAGCCTCCTGGTCCAAGAATAGATTTCACATAAGCCCAATCAAGTGCTCTGAGATTCCCATTCTTCTCAGAGTCGACCACCATTTGTTGTGATCCACACAGTCGAATGCCTTTACATAGTCGTATGTTGTTTTTGTTGTTACGTGCCGTCAAGTCACCTGCATGTCTTACCGACCCTACGTACAACAACCATAAACCCTGCTTTATCCTGTGCCAATTTCATTGTCTCTAACACACCTACCCCCATTGGCCCAGTCACTGAATCAATACATCTCATTGAGGATCTTCCTTTCCACCCTCCCAACCATGACATCCCTCTCCAACAAAAACAACATACGACTATGTAAAGGCATTCGACTGTGTTTCTAGATTGACATCATTGCTCTTTACTACTTTACAGAGGTCTCTAACCATAGATTTTCCCATCACAATATCATATAGAAGAGAATAATAACAAAATTCCTCACAATTAGACCAATAGGCAATATCATTATGGAGTAAAGATAGAAACTGTCAGGGATTTTATTTTAGTTGGATCCACAATTACTACTACCCAAGGTAATAGTAGTCAATAAATCAAAAGATCGACTACACATCAGAAGACACCACTGTTGATGTCACAAGCCAGAAGACACCGCTCCTGATCTTGTATGCCAGGATGTAGTGAGGCCATGTCATGTGCTGGGAACACTGTGCACCCAGAACACCTCACACATGGAATACTGTGCTCCTGGAGCATTGCATGCCCAGAGCAATGCTGGACTTTGAGTGAAGTACCTTGTAGAGGGTCACTGCTGTTTGGCTGTATAACATGGGACCCCTTAAGCTCAATCAGAAGGGAGTGAGATAGCTGGTGCTCATCCTCAAAGGGAAAACTAAGGCTTCCTGGTTTTCCAATCAGGTCTCTATGCTCTGTCTTTCATCTCCTCACATCAAAGCCATTAACTAACTGCCTAAAGCCCAGAGCACCTTGGGCTGGCCTACCTGTGGCAGTTGTCTCATAAAGAAGGCTACATTCATAAGTATTTCCTCCACTGAGCTGAAGCAGATCTTCTCTTGGGTCAGAAGGCAGAGAGAAACCCAGGCAGGATACCTACCCCACCCACTTCTGGAACAGTGACTTCAGATCAAGAACCTGCTATCGCCTCAGGCATCAAAAACTCTACCAAAGCAATGCCATGTAGGAAGCAGGCTACTTTATCTCCTACACAAACCCAAAGCAAGATGTCATTCCCAAACACGTCATGACACAGTTTCAATGAATTTCCTGAAGCCAGAAAGTCTGATGAAACTTTCTGACACAGAATTGAAAAAAACAATGATTTAATATTTTCAATGGGTGAGAGAAAACCTTGAAGAATTACAGGACACTACAAGCAAAAACCACAAGGAACTTGAAAAAACAACAACACAAAAACCAACCCAACCTAATCTAAAACAATGTAAATAAAACAAACAAGGCATTAGAGGCTCTTGAAAAGCAAGAAACCACAATCTAAAATATAAGGTCCAATGTTTCAGATGTTGTCAACCTGATGGAGAGACACATGAACAGAGTTGAAGAGATGGAACACAGAACCAATGAAATAGAAGATATAATTCCTACTACATTTATTGTATTTATTGTTCTACCACAATAAAAAGCAGAATCAAAAAGGAAAGAAGAAGAAGAAAACCTAAGAATAATGTGGGACACCATCAAGAGAAATGATGAACAAGAGGAAGCAAGTAAAGGAACCGAAAAAGTTGTGGATGAATTATTAGAAGAAAACATCCCAGGTAACGATGAATGAGAGAATATATATTCAAGAAGTTGAGTGAACCCCATATACAATAGACTAAAAAAAAAAAATAACACCAAGATATGTTGTTGTTGTTGTTGTTAAGTGCCATCGAGTCATAGGTGACTCATAGATACCCCATAAACGAAAGTCCTGGACATCTATAGAACTTTCATCCTTTCTCCAGGTTCATAGGGTTTTCAGAAGCAAGCTATTATGGAAGTGAATGCCACTCCTGCTTCCAACCTTGTTTTAATTGGGGAGCTCTGATTAAAGAATTATATTAGAGAATATATATTCAAGAAGCTGAGTGGACACTATATACAATAGACCCCAAAAGAATAACACCAAGATATAACACAGTCAAATTTGCCAGAACCAAAGATAAGGTGAGAATCTGAAAGTAGCAAGAGAGAAACAAAGAGTAACCTATAAGGGAGAGCACATAAGATTAAATGCTGATTTCTCAGCAGAAACCATGTAAACAAGAAAACAGTGGAATGACATATATTGAACACTCAAAGAACACAAATGTCAACCAAAAACATTTTACCCAGCAAAACTGCCCATAAAATATGAAGGGGAGATCAAGATAGTCCTCAAAATACAGAACCTTAGGGAGTTTGTAAAACCAAGACCAGCGTTGAAGGAAACACTGAGAGAAGTCCTCCTTACAGAGGTGCCACAGAAAACAGGATGGAACAAAGTAACTAGCAACAACACCAAAAATAATTCAGCAAAATGATAGTAATAAAACCTTATATCTCAATAATTACACTGAATGTAAATGGTTTAAATGAACCACTGAAGAGAAAAAGAGTAGCAGATTGGATAAAAACCCAAAATCCATGAATATGCTGTCTAAAAGAGACACACCTGAAAAGTGAAGATAAAGAAGGACTAAAAATAAAAGGGTGGGGGGAAAATATATCAAGCAAATGGTAACCAGAAAAAAAAGGAGTAGCAATATTCATCTCTGATAAAATAAATTTCAATGCAAAATCCATCATAAAGGACAAAGAAGGTCATTACATAATGCTTAAAGGGTCAATAGAACAAGAGGACATAACAGTAATAAATATGTATGCACCAAATGATAGAGATGCAAAATATGTAAAACAAACATTAACAAAACTGAAAAAGGAAATAGACAACTCCATAGAGTAGTTGGAGACTTCAATACACCACTCTTAAGAAAAGATAGAACTACCAGGAAGAAACTCAACAAAGATGCTGAAGAATTAAGCCACGCAATAAACCAATTCAATCTCATAGATATTTATAGGCTAATGCACCCCTAGGAGAGAGGATGAAAGGCACCCAAGCATCGAGGACTCTCCTTCATAGGGTCACTATAAGATGCCTGCAACTCGATGGCACTTAACAACAACAACAACAATCCACCCCTAAAAAACACAGTGTATCTTCTTCTCCAATGTGCATGGAATACTTTCCAGAATAGATTACATTTTAGGTCAGAAGGCAAGCAACAATAAATTAAAAACAGAGAAATAATACAAAGCATCTTCTTAGACCACAATGCTGCAAAATTGGAAATTAATAACAAGAAGATAAAGGAGAAAGAAAACCCCCATACATTTGGAGGCTGAACAACACCTTGCTTGAACATGAGTGTGTACTAGAAGAAATAAAAAATAAAATTAAAAAGTTTCTTGAAACAAATGGCAATTAAAATACAACTTACCAAAACCTCTGAGAAACAGCCAAAACCGTAATCAGAGGTCAACTTATAGCAGTAAGCAAACATATCAAAATACAGGAGAAAATGACCGTTGACTCTCTAACCCAACATCTTCAACAAATCAAAAAAGAACAGCAACTGAAATTACAAAAATTAGGGCAAAAATAAATGAAATAGAAAACAGACAAACAATTGAAACCATCAACAAACCCAGGAGTTGTTTCTTCAAAAAGGTCAATAAAATTGACAAACGACTAGCAAAACTAACAAAAGAAAAGAAGGAAAAGAGGCAAATAATCTGAATAACAGACAAAACAAACAATGTCACAATGGAACCAACTAAAATAAAAAGGTTAACAATGGAATGTTACCAAAACCTATAATCAAACAAACATGAAAATGTAGAGGAAATGGACAAATACTTAGAAAATCACAAACTACCTAAACTGACACAAACCAAAATTGAACATCTGAACAGATCCATTATAAAAGAAGAAATTAAAAAGGTAATAAAACAACTTCCAGCCAAAAAGAGCCCTGGACCAGATGGTTTTACAAATGAATTTTATCAAACATTCAGAGAAGAACTGTCACTATTTCTACATAAACTATTTCAGAAAATAGAAAAAGATTAAATTCTCCAAGATTCATTGTATGAAGCAAACATATCCTTGATACCAAAACCAGTTAAAGACAGCACAAAAATAGAAAAATATAGGCCAATATCTCTCATGAACATAGATGCAAAAATCCTCAATAAAATCTTGGCCAGAATCCAATGATACATCAAAAAAAAATAATTAACCATGACTAAGTGGAATAACAACAAGTGGAATTGATAACAGGTATACAAGGATGGTTCAACATAAGAAAAACAATAGTTTAATTCATCACATCAACAAAGCAAAAAACAAGAACCACATGATCTATCAATTGATGCAGAAAAAGTCTTTGACAAAATCCAACACCCTTTCCTGATTAAAACAGTCAACAAAATAATAATAGAAAGAATTTTCCCCAACCTAGTAAAAAGTATATATGCAAACCTGAGAGTCAACATTGTTCTCAGTGGAGAGAGTGTAAAGGCATTCCCTTTGAGAACAGGAATTAGGAAAGGATGTCCACTATCACCTCTCCTATTCAGTATTGTACTGTCTCTATATGCAGATATGATAGTTCACTTAGAAAGTCCTAAATACTCAGCAAGAAAATAACTGAACATAGTTGACCAATTCAGCTAGGTGGTGGGATAAAAGATCAACATACAATAGTCAATTGGATTTCTCTACAGTGGCAAAGAAATTACAGAACAGGAGCTAAGAAAAACAATACCCATCACAATAGCTAATCACAAGATTAAATACTTGGGAATAAAACTAACTAGAAACACAAAGGATCTATTCAAAGAAAATGACAAAACATTACTACAAGAAAGAAAAAGAGACCTGGAGAAATGGAAGCATATCTTGCTCATGGATAGGAAGACTCAATATTGTGAAAATGACAATATTACCAAAGGCAATTTACACTTTCAATGCAATTCCAATACAAGTACCACTTTCATTCTTCAACCAGATGTAAAAGTCAATCTCCAATTTAATCGGAATGGAAAGAGACTCAGGATAAGCAAAGCACTCCTTAAAAATGAGAAACTAGGTAGAAGAATTTAATGAAATAACATATGAGCAAGAGCCTATGGTGATGAAGGAAGAAGTTCAAGCCGCTTTGAAGGAAATAGCAAAAAATAAGGCCCC
>NW_006399807.1:10285890-10299466 GCF_000299155.1 Elephantulus edwardii | reverse complement strand
AGAGCAGAGTTTAGGGCTATTGTGCATAGGGTCACTATGGGTCGCAAACGACTCGACGGCACATAACAACAACAACAAGGTAGGAGACATCTCACTTCCTCATTTCAAATCCTACTACATTGCTGTGGTGGTGAAGACATGGTGGTCCTGATCAATGGAATAGTATTGAGAACCCAAAATTCAACCCATCTACCTATGGTCAACTAATTTTTGACAAGGAGATAAAATCAGTTAAGTGGGGAAACGACAGCCTTTTTAACAAATGGTGTTGGCAAAATTGGAAAACTTTCTGTAGAAAACTCAAGCAAGACCCACACCTCACACCTAGCACAAACCCATGGACCTTTCATTAGAGAAAATCTTGGAAGAACCCTAGAAGCCTTAATCCACAACGTAAAGTCTTTTTTAAAAAATTCTTTTTAATGAAAGCTCACAAAGACTTAGGGTTTCCATTTATTCATTGTTGCACTTTTCTCCCTGCTCCCCCACCCCAATTCACTCTTCTCCTTAAAAAGTAAAAGAAAAACTCTTTCATTTTTATGCAATCCCTCCCCCCCCAAGTCCACTCCACTCTACAGCCTTCATTCTGGACTCCTATCATGACAATAATACCCAATCACATATTCCTTTTAAACAGTTCTCTCCCTCATCTGTTTCAATGTAGTATACATGATTCATCCCCTCCTTCTCTGTCTTCCATCAACCTCGATGTCAGTCTCATTTTACAACAGTGGCCCTATGCAATATTTGTCCTTTTGTTACTGAGATATTTCACTCAGCATAATGTCCTCCAGGGTCATCCATTTTGTATAATATTTAGTGAGTTCCTTGTTTTTCAATGCAGTGTAATATTCCATTGTGTGAATATACCAGAGCTTCTCTATCCAATCATTGTTGATGGGCACTTAGGTTGTTTCCAACTCCTTGCTACTGTGAACAAAGCCTCAATAAACATGTGTGTGTATATATCTGCTTGGGTGGAAGTTATGGTTTCTTTGGGGTATATTCCCAGTAGTGGAATTGCTGGGTCAAATGGTATCTCTATTCCACAATAGTTGCACCACTTTACACTTTCACCAACAGTGAATAAGGGTTCCAGTTTCTCCACAACCTCGCCAGCATTTGTCGCTTGCCGTTCTGTTAAATTTTGCTATTCCTACTGGAGTGAGATGATATCTCATAGTTAGTTGTTTTGTCTCTTTGGTACTTTGTGATCTCAGTTAAATCCATCTGGAGAAAGTGACCAGCTCAAATGTTCCTTAGACTTAAAATTGATGAGTCTTTATATTACACAGTTTGAATATGTTTCCGGGAAGTTCCATTCCCTGGAAAAGTATATCAATCTTGGTAAAATAAAGGATCAATTAAAAAGAAAAAAGATCTTCAATGAGATGGACTGAGACACAGTGGCTCTAACACTGGATTCAGGCACAGCATCAATTGTGAGGATGGTACATAGAACACTTGAGTTGAAGTTAACCCAACACACGCATCATCAAGAAACTGTAAGAGAATACATGTCTGTTTGTTGAAGCTAAAACTAGATAACTAAACAGATATTTTTATTTCTTTTCCTTTTTTTTATTATTTCATTTCCTTTATTCTTTGGAAAGGGGTACAACGGAAGCAATATGCAGGCATGAAACTTGAATTAAAAACACAACCTTTCTGTGGCCATAGGCTCAAATGTGAATTTAGAGTTTGAAGTCAGTTCCTGGGAAAAAGTTGGTGGTGGGAGATGGGGGAACATTAAGATTTAGATGTAGATGAGATCTCAATTGGGATCAGTCTACTCCCTGTGAACAGTAGGAGGTTCTTCTTGTAGGTATGTTTATGAGTCTAGAAGCAGAACCCAGACAGATCTGAAGGGTAATACATCACTGAGGAGCTAGTCCTGTGCTTAATGCTAAAAAAGGGAAAAAAGAAAGATCTCAGAAATGATTGTTGCTCTGAGATCCCGTAGACCAAAGTGAGTAGAGGAGGAAAAAAGCATTAGTATTTAGCAAGTGGACCTTCAACATTCACCTTGAAATGAGAAAAATCTAAATAAACTTTTTAGTGGGAACTTTAGTGGATAAACAGCAGAAATCTGGACTGAATGTGGGTTCATTTTTGGGCTCTCCCACTAAATTTGCTAGGTGTGCAATCTCTACCAATTTATTTAACTCCTCCAAGCCTCATTTTCTCATCATTATTTTTCCTAATAATAGCGTATCTTGTGAGGTTGCTAAGACGATTCAATAAGAATAAGCACCATCCACTTCTGAAATGGCTTGCCTCTGGAAACTCTATGTAGGAACAGTGCTCAGGCCTTTTGTTCATAGGGTCGCTATGAGTCGTCTATGACTCGACTGCACCTAACAACAAACAACAACATGTAACTATTTACAATGGTCCTTTTCAAAGGTATTCATTCTGGGACTGTTGTTATTAGTAGCAACACTGTGTAACCAGGTGATGTCCCTTCTCAAAGTGAGATCTCAGGATTGCTTCATCAGAATCATCTGGGCTGCTTAATAATAATCACTCCTCAGACCTCTGTTTGGTGCTTTCCATACTCTACTTTTAACATAAAAGCTTTTATGTCATCTTATATGCAAAATATTATTCATACAAAATTAGAATATATGTATACATACAGAAACACATACACTCACATAGTCTTGTTTGTTTACCTAAGAATAGTTCATTGTTGTTATGGGCTGTTGAGTTGGAACTGACTCACAGCTGACCCTTCAGGATGTTTTTGGTGCCTGTAAATTGCATAGGAGATTTCCCATCTTTAGCTTGCAAAAGAGTTGTTGATTCAAACTGAACACCTTTGGGTTGGCAGCACAGTTCCTTACCACTAGCTTTTAGAAGAGGAGCTCTGTATGGTATAAGCCAAGGATTCCCAAATGCTAATTAATATGTATATCAGAATGTTGTTGTTGTTGTTGTTGTTGTTATGTGCCATCGAGTCATTGGCAACTCATAGTAACCCTATGAACAACAGCCCTAAACCCTACTTATCCTGTGTCAATCTTGTTGTCTCTGACACACCTACCCCCATTACCCCAATCACTGAATCAATCCATCTCATCAAGAGTCTTGCACTGTCCCTCCACCCTCCCAAGGATGACATCCCTCTCCTGGAACTGGTCCATCCTTGCAACATGTCCAAAGTATGTCAGACGAAGCTTCAGAATCCTTGCCTCCCGCTATCTCAAAAAGTTGCAAATAGAGATACCATTTGACCCAGCAATTCCACTACTGGGAATATACCCTAAAGAAACCATAACTGCCACTCAAGCAGATATATGCACACACATGTTTATTGCGGCTTTGTTTGCAATGGCAAAGAGTTGGAAACAACTTAAGTGTCCATCAACAAATGAATGGATAGAGAAGCTCTGGTATATTCATACAATGGAATATTATGCTGCATTTAAAAACAAAGAACTCACCAAATATTATACAAAATGGGTGACACTGGAGGACATTATGCTGAGTGAAATATCTCAGTCACAAAAGGACAAATATTGCATAGTCCCACTGTTGTGAAATGGGACTGACATCAGGGTTGGGAGGAAACTGAGAAAGATGGGCTAAATTATGTATACTGCACTGAAACAGATGAGGGAGAGAACTGATTAAAAGTGATATATGAGCTTTTTCTACAAAGATTGGCACCGAAAGCCAAGAAGGAAGCCCCCGCCCCTCCCAAAACTGAAGCCAAAGCAAAGGCATTAAAGGCCAAGAAGGCAGTCCTGAAGGATGTCCACAGCCAAAAAAAAAAGAAGATCCACACATCACCCACCTTCCAGCGGCCTAAGAGGCTGAGACTCTGAAGGCAGCCCAAATACCCCTGGAAGAGCGCCCCTAGGAGAAACAAGCTTGACCACTGTGCCATCATCAAATTTCCCCTGACCACTGAGTCAGCTATGAAGAAGATAGAAGATAACAACACACTTGTGTTCATTGTGGATGTCAAGGCCAATAAGCACCAAATTAAACAAGCTGTAAAGAAGCTCTATGACATTGATGTGGCTAAGGTTAACACTTTGATTAGGCCTGATGGAGAGAAGGCCTATGTTCGACTTGCTCCTGATTATGATGCTTTGGATATTGCCAACAAAATTGGGCTCATCTAAACTGAGTCCAGTGGGCGAATTCGAAATATAAATTTTTCTCACCAAAAAAAAAAAAAAGTGATATATGAGTAAGTATTATTGTCATGACAGTGTTCCAGAATGAAGGCTACATAGTGGAGTGGACTTGGGGTGGGGGTGGGGGTGGGTTTTATAAGAATGAAAGAATTTTTTAAATTTCTTTTTCAAAGAGAAGAGTGAACTGGGGGCAGAGGTGTGGGCAGGGAGAAAAATACAGCAATGAATGCCTGGAAATCCAAAATCTCTGTAAACCTTCATTAAAAATTAATAATATAATAAAAAAAGAATCCTTGCCTCCAAGGAGCAGCCTGGTCTCATCCTCTCTAGGCTGAACCTGTTTATTTTCCTAGTCGCCCATGGTATATTCAATACTCCAGCACCACACTTCAAAGGCATCAATTCTCCTATCATCTCTAGTTATTGTCGATTTCTCTGATGCATAGCAAGCAATTGCAAAGACCATGGCCTGTATCAGGCACACCTTAGTCTCCAGACTGACATAATTGCTTTTCAGTACTTTGGAGCAATCCCTGACAGCAGACTTTCCCACTGCAATACGTCTTTTAATTCTTGACTGCTTGTGCCAAGAGTGTTGATTGTGGAGCCAAGAAAATGGAAGCTGTTAACAATCTCAATCTCTTCATCATCTATCATGATACTGCCAATCAGCCCAGTGGTGAGAATCTTTGTTTCTTGATGTTGGGCTTCAATCCATATTGAAGGCTGCAGTCCTTGACCTTGAAGCAGCTAGTGCTTCCAGTCCTCCTCAGTTTCCACAAGCAGGGTTGTGTCATCTGCATAACGCAGGTTATTGATGAGTCTTCCTCCAATCCTGATGCCCCATTTTTCCTCATAGAGCCTAAATAATTTACTATAGAAAAGATTCAAATATTGCTAGTCCTACCCTCAGAATTATTGATTCATAAATCTGGGTTACCTGAGAAGCTTAATATCTAAAATTTCCTAACTGATGCTATTGCTGCTGGCCCAGGGACTACATTTTTTTAATTTTTTAAATTTATTATTAATTTCAATGAAAATTTACAGAAATTTTGGATTTCCATTCATTCATTGTTGCACTTTTCTCCCCTCCCAATCCTCCCCTGGAGTACACTCCCCTCTTGCAAAAGTAAAATAAAAAATTCTTTCATTGTTTTACAATCCCTCCCCCCAGGTCCACTCCACTATGCAGCTTCCGCTTTGGATTCCTGTCATGACAATAATACCTAATCACATATCCTTTTTAAACCGTTTTCTCCCTCTTCTGTTTCATTGCAGTAGACATTATTTATCCCATCTTTCTCAGTCTCCCCCCAACCCCGAGGTCAATCCTGTTTTACAACAGTAGGGACCACATTTTAAAAAGCACTGCTATAACTTCCTATGTGAGAGAAGCTAAGTGTTGAGGTTTCTAATTTTCTAGCATTGGGTCTTGCCCGAGGTAAATCTTCAAAATAAAAACTCACTGCCATTGAGTTAGTTCCACCTCATAATGATCCTCAATTGGGTTTTCAAGATTGTAAGTTGGTGTAGAAGGAGGATGTCCATTTTTCTCCCATAGAACAATTGGTGGATTCAAACTGCTGACCTTTTGGTTAGCAGCCTGTTACATTATGCACAGAGCACCTCTGATAATCCTTCAGTGGTTTGTTGTGTGTCATCAATTTGGAACCAACCCATAGGTGACCCTCCAGGTTTTCATAGGCAGTAAATTACCTCTGAAAGATGGAGAAGGGATTGGCCATCTTTTTTCCCACAGGGCAGCTGGTAGTTTCAAATTGCATGTCTTTGGGGTTGGAGCACAGTTTATCAGTAGGTATTGAATACACTAAGCACTGGTCTGTCCACTTGCTCTAAAGAGGTAACTCGTGGTTGCTGTGATGCGAAACACTGTGACACTGATTTGTCAAATGTGATAACGAATACCCATGGTAGACAGTGTTTGGTCGAGCACCCAAATTAAAACAAGCAGGGGAGCTCTGGTGGCCTAGTGGCAAGGAGCTGCAACTACAATCCCAGAGGCGCACAGTTGGAATCCACCAGATGCTCTGCCGGGGAAGGAGGGACAATCTCCTCCTGCACAAGTCAGATCTGATTTGACGGTACATGCACACAAAAAGAATAAAATTTTTAAAAAAAGCTTGGAAGCAGTAGTAGCATCCACTTCTGAAATAGCTTGCCTCCTGAATCTCTATGAACTTGGAGAAACAATGAAAGTAATACAAGTGTTCAGGTCTTTCGTGCATAGGGTCGCTGTGAGTTGTCTACTACTCAATGGCCCTTAACAAAAACAACAACAATTGAGGAAACTGATGTAAAATGTTAACATCAAACAAGCTTTGTCACTGGTTTTATCACAATCTCTCTCTTGCTTCGTTCCACCCTTATGGTTGCATCCATGTGGCACAATTGGGCAGTCAGTCTCTTGCAACCTCCCCTAATTGCTGAATACAGATCTGATCATTGTGATGCTGCAGACGAACCTGCTGCCTTGAGCTCAGCTTTGCAAACTTTTATTCCCACCCTTGCCGGTTAAAATTTTACCTTTCCTGTTCTCTATTACCTCAGTACTCACAAAGGTAAGCGGCAAGATCATCTAATAACCCAATGTAAAAGAGTGTGCTAGTGATTTGGCATCTCTTTCCCCTTTAATCATGTATTATAGCAGCAATCATCAACTCCTTGATGCAGTGGCCCTTCACATTTATTGAGAACCAATCAAAATTTGGTAAGCAAGGTTATGTCATCTGCGTAACAGAGGCTATTAATGAATCTTCTTCCAGTCTGATGCCACCTTCTTCATAAAGTCTAGCCTCTTAAATTATCTGTTCAGCATATAAACACACTCCTTTTTTTTTATTTTGAACCATGCCATGTCTCCTTGTTCTGTTTGGAAAACAGCTTCTTGGTCTAGGTATAGGTTTGGCATGAGCACAATCAAGTGTTCTCAACGTTAATCATCATGTGTTGTAATCCACACTGTAAAACACCTTTTTTGCATGGCTAATAAAACATAGATAAGCATCCTTCTGGGACTCTCTGCTTTCATTATTGAAATCCCTAGTGCCATGGCCTCTTCTAAACCCACTTTGTATTTCTGGCAGTTCTCAATGTTGTTGTTGTTAGGTGTTGAGTCCAGTACAACCCATAGCAACCCTATGAACAACAGTCCTGAACTCTGTCCTACCCTGCGTCATCTTCACACTTCCTGAAACACTAGAGCCCACTGCGGCAGTCACTGTGTCAATCCACCTGGTTGAGGGTCTTCCTCTCCTCACTGACCTGCTGAATTATTGTTTTAGTAATTTTTTATAATCTTTCACAAGGTTTTGCTTGCATGTGATATTAACAATATCTTTAATTATTAATGAGGCACTTGCTGCAGAAGAGCAAGGACTACAGCCTTCAATATGGTCTGTATCTTAACACCAGGAAAACAAAAATCCTCACCACCAGGCCAAGAGGCAGCATCATGATAGAAGGAGAAAAGATCGAAGTTGTTAACAATTTCACCTTTCTAGGATTTATAATAAACACCTTTGACACTGGCAGTCAAAAAATCAAAAGATAGCTTGTATTGGGAAAATCTGTAGTCCAGAACCTCTCAAAGAGCTAGAGAGTAATGATGCCAGTCCAGAGACCAAGATGTGCCTGATTCAAGTTATGATCATCTCGATTGCTTGCTATGAGAGATCAACAATGACTAAGGATTACAGAAGAAGAATCAATGCCTTCGTGTTGTGGTACTGGAAAGGAATATTGAGCATAACATAAATTGCTAAGGGAAAATAAAAATATGTCTTTCCTGGAGAGAGTAAAACCAGGTTGCCTCTTGGAGGCAAAGATTTTGAAGCTCCATCTCTTATACTTTGGGCATGCTGTCAAAATGGGAGAAGGACATCTTGTTTGGAAGGGTAGAGAGGAAGACCATAGATGACTTGGATTGAAACAATCACTGTAGCAATGGGTTCAAGAATATCAGAGATGATAAGGTTGGCTCAGGATAGAACAAACATTGTCCGCAGGATCACTTGTGAGTTGAAGTCAACTTGGTGGCACAGTACAATCACAATCACTAAGATTCAGGCACTGTGTTAGACTCTCAAGAATCAAATATGAGTAAGACAAGATGTTTACCCTTGAGAAGGTGTACTTCTACACATCAAGGACAGACACATGGACAGTTCAATCACTACTCCTGTATGTGTATATTAACTGTTAACAAAAATAAAGATGAAGACATTGCTAAATAAGACTGAAAGTCATAGGATTCTCATGAGAAAGAAGATGAAGAAGAAGTGCAATTGTTCCTTCATAGAAAAGATGAGAAGAAGGTGCATTGTGGCATTCAAGATGAACTATAAATTATTTCAGGATGCTGGTGGACTAGTGGTCAGGATTTGCTTTGCCATCGTAAAGGCACAAGGTTTGAATCTACCAACTCCAGGAAAGATATATGAGCAGTCTCCTCCTATGGCCCTGAAAACCTGCCAGAGGGTCAGTTACGAGTCTACTTGGGGCATACAAAAACAGTAGGACACATCAATGTAACTTATTTTAAACTTCCCCCACCCCGAGATTTTATGTTTTAGTTTTGTCAAACTATAGATATAGTAAATAATAAAGCTTAAATATAATTATTGTTAGATGTCATTGGATCAGAACCAAATCATAGCTGACCCAGTGGGTATCCAGATGCTGTAAATCACGTGAAAAATATATTGCCCATTCTTCTCCCACAGAGCAAGGATTTGAACTCATGGCTGTGGGTTGTCAATGCAACTCCTTACTCACTGGGCCACCAGTGCTTCCTTAAATATTATTAGAATAAATAATTTTATAACATTCTAAGTAAGGATTTTTGTGCCATAGATAACAGTTTAGTTATAATAAATTATATACCCATTTGTTTAAAGCATTTGCTCTAGCAAACCAACAAGAACAAAAATTTGACCTTGAGTCTATCCCACCTTAATTTAAAAACCATCTCAAAAACAGGTTTGAAGCCTTGAGCACTAATGAGAAAAGATCAGATGAACTGTGGGAAGGATATCAAGTATATCATCCAGAAAGAGTACAAAAAGTCATTACAAAGACAGCGAAGGAAGTTGTTGTTGTTGTTAAGTGCCGTGGAGTCGCAGGCGACTCATAGCGACCCTATAAAGAAAAGTCCTCAGCATTTGTGTGTCTTTCATCCTCTCTCCAGGTTCATAGGGTTTCCGGAGGCAAGATATTATGGAAGTAGATCCCACTCCTGCTTCCAAGCTTGTTTTAATCAGGGAGCTCCACCCAACACTGTCCGCCATGGGTAACCAACCATTAACGCATTTGATACCACATCAGTGTCACAGTGTTCAGCTTCACAGCAACCACAAGTTACCACTGTATGGCAAGTGGACATACCACGGCTATACGACCTAGAGGAATGTTTGAATAAAAACAATGAAAGACTGGTCTAGGACCACAGGCCCCATTTCAGCCAGCCCAAATGCTGGCAAACTCTGGGCCAGAGACTCCCAGTTTATCTGGCAAGTCGGCTATGCCAGCCCCCACTTGGGGCAAAAAGAATGCCACAAGCACCTGGAGCCCTCCATACCTGCCTCTTCTCAAGAAGCCAGAGGCCTCGTGCAGCTGAAGGAAGAAGAGATTAAGATAAATGTTAAAAGACACTCTGAATATTGCACTAGAGCACCAAGAAGCCAAAGCAAAGGGGGAAAATCAGGAAGTCAAGTTGCGGAACAGATAATTTCAAAGGGCAGCTCAGAAAGATAAAGTAAAATATTATAATGGAATGTGCAAAGAGCTGGAGTCAGTAAATCAAAGGGTCAAACTTGCTGGGCATTACATAAGCTGAAGAAGCTGAAGAACCAATTCAAGCCTCGAGTTGCAATACTTAAGGATGCAACGGGCAGAATATTGAATGATCCAGAATACATCAAAAGAAGATGACCAAAATGAATTGGCCGATAAAGAAGAATTTCATAAAACAACATATGATCAAGAGGCAATGGTGAGAGAGAGAGAAGCAATGGTGATGAAGGAAAAAGTTCAAACTATTCTAAAGGACTTGGCAAAAAACAGGGTCCCAGACATTGGCGGAATATCGACATGTTGACATATTTCAACAAACAGATTTTGAAGCTCTATCTCACATACTTTGGGCATGTTGCAAGGAGAGACCAGTTCTTGGAGAGGGACATCATGCTTGGAAGGGTGGAGGGACAGCGCAGGAGAGGAAGACCCTGGATGAGATGGATAACTCACGTAATAATGAGGAAGGATAGATGCGTTGGAGTCAGTGAGACTGGCTCAGGATAGGAAGGGTTCAGAACTATTGTGTGTAGTATTGCTATGAGTCATAGACAACTCTCTGACACATAGCAACAACAAGAAGATCATGTTAATAAAACCATGTTTCCAATAAAACATAACAATTACTCGGCATACTTTTATAAGTTGTTTTCATTTTTCTGGTACAAACTCTTTTGGAGAAAATGGGACCCAAGGCCTTTCTAAGTCTCAGAACAAGTCAGGTTTAGAACTCTTTTCTTCTAGAAAGCTCAAGGCAGATACCTACATGCAGATAGGGAGTTCTTTCAACTCACAAGTAAACACTGTAGGTGCGGTTGAGCACGACTCATAGTGACCCTATGAACAACAGAGAAATATGTATGTTCATTCATATTATTTTCTGTTTTAAAAAAAAACCAAACTACTGGATGGCGAAGAGATTGAGATTGTTCACAGCTTCAGTTTGCTCAGCTCCACAGTCAACATTCTTGGCACCAGCAGTCAGGAAATCAAAAAGCGTATCGCGATGGGAAAGTCTGCTGTTAAGACCTCTCTAAAGTACTCAGGAGCAACGGTGTCTCTCTGGAGACTAAGGTGCGCCTGATACAGGTCATGGTCTTTGCAATTGCTTGTTATGCATCAGAGAGTTGGACAATGACTAGGGAGGACAGAAGGAGAGTTGATGCTTTTGAGCTATGGTGCTGGAGAAGAGTACTGAATGTATCATGGACTGCCAGGAAAACAAACAGATTCATCTTGGAGAGGATTAAACCAAGCTACTCCTTGGAGGCAAGGATTCTGGGGCTTCATCTGACATACTTTGGACATGTTGCCAGGAGGGATGGGTCCTTGGAGAGGGACATAATGCTTGGGAGGGTGGAGGGACAGCGCAGGAGGGGAAGACCCTCTATGAGGTAGACTGATTCGGTGACTGAGGTACTCGGGATGGGTGTGTCAGAGGCAGTGCGGTTGGCAGGGTAGAGCAGGGTTTAGGGCTGTTGTGCATCGGGTCACTATGAGTCGCAAACGACTCGACGGCACATAACAACAACAACAACAACAACAACTGGAAATATACCACCCAAAATTAATAAAAATGCATTTTTATTGAGAAAAAAAAAGAGTAAGCACCAGTGCTTCTTGACACTTCTAAATTTCACATACAAGGGAACTGGGGCTATATCTAAACATACACAGATAAATTATCCAGAGACAAAAATGCTTTACTCTGCTCTATTTCCTGTGAGTCACAAGAGGAAAGATAAGCAAGGAAGTAATTGCTTTTGTGTTTACTAATGTGATTCCACTTTATAAATGGAATACACTAGATCAAGTCATAATGCTACAGGGCTGACTTTACACAAGCTATGTTGCATTTGTCTTAGTTATCTGTTGTTGTTGTTGTTGTTGTTGTTAGGTGCTGCTTTCTAGTCACTATAACTCATAGCACCCCTCTGAGAAGCAGTTCAGAACCCTGCACTCCCCCTGTGCCATCCTCACTATCGCCATGCCTGAGCCCACTGTTACAGTCTTCCTCTTAGCGTCTTCCTCTTTCTCTGACCTACCACCTTTCATATCTTTTTCTAAGGATTAACCCGTTCTGACAACATGCCCAAAATATGTGAGATGAAGTTTTCTTTGCTTCTAAAGAGTCCCTTGGCTGCACTTTCTCCAGGATAGACTTAGTTGCTTATTTGTTTTTATTTTATTTTCTGTACCGTCAAATCAGATCTGACTGGTACAGGAGCAGATTGTCCCTCCTCCAGCAGAGCATCTGGTGCGTTTAAACCACACACCTCTGAGATTGCAGTGTAGCTTCTTGCTACTAGGCCACCAGAGTTCGCCACTTGCTTGGATTTTTAGCAGTCCATGGGATAGTGAGTCCTCTAACACCACAATTCAAAGACATTAAGTACTCTAACATCTAACATTACAAGCTGATGATTCTTCTGTCACCCTTATACTACAAGTGGGTGGCTTTAACAAACAGGAATTTCCTTTGTTACAGATTAGGAGGCTAGAAGTGCGACTTTCTCTGTCTCCTCTGGGGAAAGGTCTTTGGTTTTTCAGCTTGTATTCCTTGGCTCTTTGGCTGTCTTTACATGGCCTTGCATCTATCTTTCCCCATCTCTGCTTATTCTTTTGCTTACTTGCTTCATCTCTTTAAAGAGACTGGTTAAACACACACCCTGATGATGCTGCATCATTGACCTTACTAAGAAAAACCCTTCTGAAATGGGATTAAAACGGCAGGTACAGGATTCAGAAGACATTTGGGAGGACATAGTTGTTTAAATCATAACATCGATGTCACAAATTTCCTCCTTTCTCATGGTTATCTACTGACTTTCTTGTCCTAGTTATCTTTCTCTCAATTCCAAATAATACCCACTTCTTCATTGATTTCGCGCCCCTCATTACATTTGTGTTATTGTCAAAACTCCTCAGTTCTGAGATCTTCAAGGGAAGATACCTTGATCTTTGTCATATTTACATCCACAGAGCTTGGCACACAGTAGTCATTTAATAAATCATTCAAAGAACCAGAGAGATCAACCAGTGCTTGGGTAGTGGTAGAAAGGGGCATGCTAAAATGACTTTGCTTCAGAAATTGAACCTGTATTCACAGGATTGGATCAAAGATTGGGATGGGATCCAGAGGCAGTTAGTGAGAGGAAGGCCAGGTAGAAATCTCATCCACCTTAGAAGTCCAACAGTAAGCAAGCAGAGGTGCTCTGTCATAGAGGGAATGTATCATGAAAAGGGAGAAGAGGCCTGATCTAGCCATAAGAGGCCAGCAACCACAAATCTGAGGGTCAAAAGCAAAGCTCTAGTTCCACACTGGTAAAGAGATGAAGACAGGACCCTATGCACACAGGGATACTGTGCTAGGCAGAGAACAGTGTCAAAGCATCAGGTACAAGGGGGAAAGAGGACTTCACTGGTAAAAGCAGAGTCACAGGAGGGAAACAAGTGAAGTACTCACATACTAAGCTGAGATGGCTCTTTCCATGTCTTCATCAGTGTTCATACAAGAATTCCCTCTGACCTCAAGGGAACTCAGATGAATTTCCTGTAACAAAAATGTTCAGTGGAAACAAAGATGCTGTTGTTGTTGTTATGTGCCGTTGAGT
>NW_006399807.1:10275343-10284165 GCF_000299155.1 Elephantulus edwardii | reverse complement strand
TAACAGCAGACTTTCCCATGGCAATGCGCCTTTTAATTTCCTGGCTGCTGGTGCCAAGACTGTTGACTATGGAGCCAAGCAGACTAAAGCTGTGTACAATCACAGCTTTACATTAGCTACGTTAAAGAATAAGTAAGAGGTCCAGATTATATTGGGATTTATTATTTTATTAGCAAGAACCATTATATTTTTCCTAACAGAGTTGGAGCTAATTGATTTCTGCATAAGCATAATTTAATAATATTTCTAATGGCACAATTAACAAATCAGCTCTATTACAGTATCATATTACCTCTCCTAATCTCTTTCCTACTATTTCCCTGGAAAGCATCTATCTTTTTTTTCCATCCTGAAAAGCACATCTGGTGTGAAATCTTCTGGAAGTTACAGTGATCATTCCCTGAGGATATGGTAAGGTGTTTGAAACCAAGAGCAGTTACTTAAGCTTAGCTAGAAAGTAGCTTTGTTAAGAAGTGACTAAGTGTAAAAACCTCTTTCCTCTCTCTCTAAACCCTAGTAAAAATTTTAATGACTATATGAAATGGACTTCAGAGATGTTAAATATATATGAAGTTGTTATTGGAACTGACCCATTGCTGACCCTCCAGCAGGTTTTCAGAGGCAGTTAATCACATGGGAGAAGATTACCCATCCTTCTCCCACTGAGCAGGAGGTGGCCTCGAACTGTGTGCCTCCAGGACTGTGGTGCAACTTCTTGCTACTGGGCCACCAGAGTGCCTATAGTTAGTTAATTGTTATGGAACAATGAGTCAAAAGCAACTCATAGCTAATCTTCCAATAGGTTTTCAGAGGCAATATAAATTGCACAAGAAGAGATTGCTTATTTTTCTTCCACGGAGCAGCTAGTGGGTATGACCACCTGTCTTGGGGATACCTATATATGTGGGAGCTCTGGTGCCAAGTGTGTAAGGAATTGCACTGCCAACTCCAATGCAAGTAATTCAAATGCACTAGCTACTCCACGGAAGAAAGATGCACAGTCTCCTCCCATGAGATTTACTGCCTCTGATAACTTGTGAGAGGATCAGTTCTTAGTTAACTTTGTATAACAACAGGCATATATATACTCAAAGATAACATAATATATAAACTCAAAGATAACATATGTGCTAAAGATAATGTTCAGTGTAATGCAAATAACTTAAGATTTGCAGTGTTGTGAGAACACAAGAGTTGATTTGTTAACTTCGTGGATCTGCTACAGCCTTACTGTCCAACTTTAAGTAATGGGTTGTTTAGCTCTGTAACACAATAATCATAACAACAGCAATAATAATTACAATAATACTAGAATAATAAAATCATCTGTCTTAGGGTAAAGAATTTACTCAAAGAATTTTTTTCTTCATCTTTTGTTCCCAAGAGATAGCTCTAAAATTCTGGTATTTCCATAATGTTTGAAGCATTTTGATGAGGCCTCCAGACCACATTTGAAGGTGGGGGCTGGGCAGGTCAGAAAGATCACCTTTGACATTAGCTGACTTCAAAGGAAGAGGGGCTATCAATGATGACTGCATGACGAGGTCCCAGTAAAGATTCAAGACACAGAAACTTCATGGGCTTCTAGGTTGGTGAAAGTGGGTACAAATGGAAGGGGGTGGCCCTCGGGGAGCCCTTTTGGGGAACATCTAACCTGCACATTGGAAATCTTAGATCTTTTCTTATGTATTTTCCTCGTTAATCTCATTTCTACTATAAGATATAGTTATAAAACAGGGTTAAAGTCTTTTGTTCATGGATTGTGATCAACTCGACGGCACTTTACAACAACTACAAGTTAACGGATATCCTAACAATAACACTTTCCATGAGTCCTGTGATTTGTTCTAGTAAATGTCTGAATGAATCCAAGGACGTGGTAGCTGTTCAGTAATGAAGAAGGCTGGAGCCTCTGCACTAAAGCCAGTATCTTAAGGGAATAGAAGGAATTCTCAAATGTGCAGCCAAGCAAGAAGTTAAGAGTAAGGGGAACCCAGGGAACTCTCTGAGTTAACCCTGAAGAGGTCATGGGAAGCTATCAATGTGAGCTCAGAAGTGAGCGTTGTGGACACTTGCAAGCTTGTGACTGGAGTCTGGCCTGGCAGGGTTTAGGCAGCTCTGTCCTTTGACTTGTGGGGTCTGACCTAACTTGGGGTATTAGGGTACAGCTTCCTGTGATGCATGTGCCTCTGATGACAAAACAGAAGTGGAATTAGTAATAAATTCACTTGGATTAACCAAATCAAAGTGGATCTGATTTTCTGCACACCTGCCTTAGCGTGCTCCTAAGAGTGAAGATTCTCCATAAACCACTAATTGCTGTACAAATCAGTCATGAGGATACCTAAAAGTGTTTAAACACAAAGCTCTGTGTTCTGAGTGGGGAAATGGAATTACAAAACCACAAATGTGGAAAAAAGGGAAACACAGGGGATCATTATTTGACCTTGAAATACAGAGCTCTGGAAACACGAAATGATTTTAACCCTTTATTCTGCTAGATATCAAAAAGTACTCTGCAGTCAGCTCAGGTGGCAGAGTTGGGGCAATGAGGCCTCTGTGTGAGCTTCCTCCCAAATCTCAGATGTCCACTCCATTGAGGCCCATGATGCAGACCACACCCCCATCTTCAGTCCGCCATCTTGCAAAAAGTATTTTCGTCCATGTGTCCCAACATGTCTAAGCTTGGTTGTGCAGAACTGGAACAGACACCAATAACAGGGATCTAGGAACAGGCACTATAGGGTTATGGTATAAGGAGACATTTAGATATAGAAAGAAGGGGAGAAGGAATGGTGGTGCAGTGGTAAATTTCTCTACTTTCACACAAGGAGACTCAATTTTCATTCCCATCCAATACTCTAAAAGTGCAGCAACCTTCCTCATCTGTGAGGGGGTAAGAACCCTGTTCTAGACAGCGTTGCTGTGATGCTCAAGAGGTTTTAGCAGAGCTTCCTGACTAAGTGAGACTAGGAAGAATGGCCTAGCAATATACTTCAGAAAATCAGCCAATGAAAACTATATGAGTTGTAATTACTCAAGGTCAACTCAATGGCAGTTAAGACCAAACAGAGGCAGGGAAAGGAGGGGGAAAAATGTGATTACAGATGTGCTTAGTTAAGGCAACATCCTCTGTATGTCTTTGGTATTCTTGCTCGAGGTAATATTGGGTTGTTGTTGTGTACCTTCGAGTCAGAACTGATCCATAGTTGACCCTCCGGAGGTTTTTGAGAGGCTGTTAATCGCACAGGAGGAGATTGCCCATCCTCCCACAGAGCAGGACCAATTGCCTTTGGGATTGCAGTGCACCTTCTTGCCATTAGGCCACCAGAGCTCGGTAATACTGAATTAAGAGACATCATTTCTGACTAGGAAGCTGATCATCTATTTGTATTTCTTGGATACGTCTCAGATACAGCAACAATTGTGAGAATAATGCGAGACCAGGCAGAATTTCCTTCTGTTTCATGAAGGGTTACCAGTTGTGGTATTGGGGAAGGACACTGAATATCCCACAAACTACTAAGAGAAGGAACAAGTGTATTTGAAAGAAACCAGGATGCTCCTTCCTGGAGGCAAGGGTGGTGAATTTTTGTCTCACATACTTTGGGCATCTTGTTAAGAGGGGCCAATTCTTGGAAAAAGGGACATCGCGCTGGGAAATGTAGAGGGTCAGTAAAAGAGAGGAAGACCTTCACTGAGATGGATTGACACAGTAATTGTAACAATGGGCTCAAGTATGTCAGAGATGGTAAGGACGGCACAGGATGGAACAGGTTGATATCTGTCATTCATAGGATCACTACAAATTATAGTTGACTTGACAGCACTTAATAGCAAGTCAAACCAACTGGACTACACTTTACAAGAGACATCTATGTCTAAAAACAAGGAGACAATATTTTAGGTGAGCTCTGTGAGAGCAAGGATTCTATTTCATTTTGGCATACCTCACTCAAAAGGATGTTTAATAGATGACATACATGTGAACGAATGAATGAATAAGAGAAATACCACAGAGTTTCAGAGACAGGAAAGCTGCCTAGTGGCCAGGAAAGGTATGAAATGAACAGTGCTTGTGTTTAGCCTTGAAAGATAAAGTAGGATTCAAATAAGGGAGGTCGGGATGGGAGTGTACATTATGTTCAGAAGCCAAAGGCTAAAAATGCCTGAACAGGCACAAGAAGAGAGGTGATAAAAATGCCCAGTTTCCACTGTGAGAAGTGGTGTGTTTTTTCACCATTCTCAGCACTCTCATTCAATTCTTGCGCAAAACACTATGAGCTATGTTGTATCATCACCCACACTACATATGAGGGAACAGAAATAGTTCAATTACCTACTGCTAACAAAGAAAATATGAAAAAAATAATATGATAAGTATTTGCAACCAAATAGGATATTTCCAAGTAGCCCTGGTGGCACCGAGTGTAACAGATTTCTGTTAACTGAAAGGTCAACCGTTTGAATCCACCAGGACTTTGGGCGAAAAATGAGCAGTCTCCTTCTGAAAAGGTTTGCAGTCTGGAAAACTCGATGGAAAGTTGCTAAGTCAGAAATGACTGGATTGTTGTTCATCTATAGGATATGTCCTACATATTTTCTTGAAGTCAAATGAAATCTTTCTCTAAATCCCTAATGGAATAGGAAGCTTTTTTGACTTACTGTCACTTCTGTATTTAGGATGATGCAAAAATTCTAGGGGACTAGTTCTTAAACTGAGCGAAATACTTGGGGAGGAATCTCTAATCCCGGTCCCAGGCTTATTCTGGCCCAGCCTGTAGGCTTCCTCATATCCAGAACGTAGTCTATGCCCAGCCTCACAGGAAAGATCTCTCCATTTGCTCCTCTGAGACTCTCCTCTCTCTCCCAGGGCTTTAAGAAGGGTGAGAGTACTCTGTCACTCAAGGCTCTTCTAATTTTGGCCCCCTTCTCTGTCTGGAGAGTTCTCAGTGTTTCCATTTTTTCCCATCTCCTGCCAACCCATCAATACTTGTCTCTCTCCTCTTCCTTCACCACCGAGTAATGCAGATCTACCCTGACGCAAAAGAGTAGAAAACCTTTTCAAGAATTTGGGAAAGGGAGAGGAAATAACTGAGAGTAAGAAACAAAGAGTCCATTTTTTTTTGCATAATTTTATACCAGTGAGAAGAAAACTTAAATAAGATCTTAATAAATGAACTTGCCACAAATAGTTTACAGGTCTTAAGAGTCTGCCATGTTGCAAGGACTCTACCAAGTATTTTACCCATGAGATAGGAACAACGGTCATTCCCATGTTATAGCTAAAGAAAGCCACGTTTAGAGAGATCAGATATCTCTCTTTAGGTCACAAGACTCCTAAGAGATAGAATCAAAACTCACGTTCAAGAATGTCTGGCTGGAAAAGTCCAAGCGCCTTTCCCTACACCATAAAAGGGAGTAATCCTCCTCTCCAGACCACAGGTCTGAGGCTTCTGTTTCTCTCTTTCTTTTGAAATAATAACAATAAAATTTAATTATGGACCCTATATAAAATAACAAAAATAATAAAAAATTACTCTTTGGTCTCATCTGTAAAAGTCAAATACATTTCATTTGTCTTTGTCACTCACTCTCTAAGACTTTACATTTGTAGGCTTAGTTTGTATATATATTCACCAGGAAATTGTAGACTATTTCATAGTCCACATTTTCTATTGTTAGTATATTTCTATAATCTTAATATTTGAATATATTCTGTATATTTTAATGATTCTATGTAGATACATGATGTCTATATATTTTTATTTTTACACACATACAAATATTTATATATTCTTGTCATTTTTTACATACAAAACCTTGCACAAACATAAACAATTACAATTTTAACTTAAATTCATTTTAAGCCTGTTGTTGGTAATGTAAGCTATAATGTAAGCTGTTGTTGTGTCCACAAGTAATCCTAGCGACTCTATGAACAACACCCCCAGATCTGAGCCTTGCCCTGTGTTGAACCATCCTCACCACCTCGGCTGTGCTTAAACCTGTTGTTATTGTCAGTTCATCTTCTTGAGGGTCTTCCTCTCTTTTGCTGATCTTTCCCAGCATGATGGTTTTTTTTTTCTTAAGGACTGACCTTTCCTGATAACATACCCATAGAATGTGAGAAAATGTTACTGTCCTTGCTTCTAAGAAGCATCTGGTTGCGCTTCCTCCAAGACAGATTTGTTTGTTCTTTTGACAGTCCATGATACAGTCAACACTCTTCTCCAACACCACATTCAAAAGGCATCTATTATTCTTCTGTCATCCTTATTCATGGTCCAACTTTGAGATGCATAGGAAGTAATTGAAAAATACCACGGGTTGGATCAGTTGCACCTTAGGCTTTAAACTGCTTTCCTTGCTCGTGTGTGGTTTGGAGAGGTCCTTGACAGCAGATTTTCCCAATGCAATAATATACCTTTGATTTCTTGACTGATGCTGCCATGGATGTTAATTGTGGATCCAAGCAATATGAAGTTCTTGATAACTTCCATGAGGATGAAACCAAGTTTCTCTTTGGAGGCTAGGATTTCGAAGTTCCATCTCACATACTTTGGACATGTGGCCAGGAGGGACCGATCCTCGGAGAAGGACATCATGCTTGTAAGGGTGGAGGGGCAGCACAGGAGAGGTGGACCGTGGATGAGATAGACTGATACAATAACTAGGGCAATGGAGGTAGGTGTGTTGGAGTCAGTGAGACTGGCTCAGGACAGGACAGGCTTCAGAGCTGTTATACGTAGGGTCACTTTGAGTCATAGGCAACTTGATGGCACATAACAATGACGACAACAACACATGATGATGCCTATTTGGTTCAGTTGTGAAATGTTTGGTTTTTTGATATTAAGATGTAATCCACATTTAAGGCTATTCCAAAAAATTTTGAAGGCAGCTATTTGGAAACTGAACCAAAAGGACTGTGTTTGTTCCCATTAAAAAAATAATAATAATTTATGCCTTTCTGGGAAGATGGCACCAAAAGTAAAGAAGGAAGCCCCTGCTCCTCCCAAAACTGAAGCCAAAGCAAAGGAATGAAATGCCAAGAAGACAGTCCTTAAGGGCATTCACAGCCACATAAAAAAAGAAGATCCACATGTCACCCACCTTCCAGTAGCCTAAGATGCTGAGACTCCGACGGCAGCCCAAATACCCCTGGAAGAGCGCCCCCAGGAGAAACAAGCTTGACCACTATGCCATCATCAAATTTCCCCTGACCACTGAGTCAGCCATGAAGAAGATAGAAGATAACAACATACTTGTGTTCATTGTGGATGTCAGGCCAACAAACACCAAATCAAACCAGCTGTAAAGAAGCTCTATGCCACTGATGTTGCTAAGGTCAAACTTTCATTAGGCCTGATGGGAAGAAGGCCTATGTTTGACTTGCTCCTGACTGGGATGCTTTGGATGTTGCCAACAAAGTTGGGACCATCTAAACTGAGTCCAGCTGGCTACTTCTAAAAATAAATTTCTCTCTCTCTCTCACACACACACACACACATACACACACACAAAATTTAAAAAGGTGATCCAACAGAGAATGGAGAGTATAGAAGTATATTATAAAATATTTAATATCATGTGCCAGTAACATCTAACTGAAGATTACTAAAGAACATCTGGAACAGTACACTGACAAGAACTGCAAAAATTCAAGCTATGTTCAGAAGAGACCGTGGCACTAGGGATATCATTAGTGATGTCAGATGAACCTAGGTTGAAAGCAGAGAGTGCTGATAGATGTTTACTTGTGTTTATTGTCTATACAGAGGCATTTGACTGCATGGATTATAATAAATTATGGATAACATTGAGAGGAATGGGAATCCCAGAACACTCAATTGTTCTCATGTGAAACCTATGCATAGACCAAGAAGCAGTTGCCTGAATAGAATAAGGGAATACTGCATGGTTTAAAATTAAGAAAGAAGTATGTTGATAGTATCCTTTCTCCATACTTATTCAATTTGAGAAGCTAAACTATATGAGGGACCAGTCCTTGGAGAGGAACGTCATGCTTGGGAGGGTGGAGGGACAGTGCAGACGAGGAAGACCCTAGATGAGATGGATTTATTCAATGATTGGGGTAATGGGGGTAGGTGTGTCAGAGACAGTGAGATTGGCACAGGATAGGACAGAGTTTAGGGCTGTTGTATATAGGGTCTCTATGAGTCAAAGGCAACTCAACAGCACATAACAAAAACAAACTATATGAAGAAAAATGTAGTATTTGAGTTGGAGAAAGACTCATCAATGATCTGCATTATACAGATGGCATCACTTTGCTTGCAGAAAGAGGACTTGGAGCACTTACTGAAGAAGATCAAAGACTATAGCCTTCAATATGGACCCTCCTGATATCATACCCATAAAACGTAAGACAAATTCTCACCAATCTTGTTTCCAAGGAGCACTTTGGCTGCACAATTTTTAAGACAGTTTTGCTTATTCTTTGGGCAGTCCTTCATATAATCACTATTTGTTACCAACACCACAACCCCAAAAGGCATAAACTCTTCAGTCTTCTTTATCCATTCTCTAAACTTTATGTGACTCTGTGTATTCCTTACTTCCCAGATTATTCAACATTCTACCCAAACTTTCTTTAAGTATTGCTACCTGTGGCTTGAATTTGTTTTTCAACTCCTTCAGCTTAAGAAATGCTGAGTGAGTCCGGCCCTTTTGATTTTCTGACTCCATCTCTTTGCACATTTCATTATAGTTTCTTGCTTTGTCGTACTGGGCTGCCTTTTGAAATTTTCTGTTCAGCTCTTTGATTTCTTGATTTCTTCATTTAGCTTTGGCTTCTT
>NW_006399807.1:10270244-10271128 GCF_000299155.1 Elephantulus edwardii | reverse complement strand
CCTACATTTCTGGTAGTCCTCTGTGGATGTGCTGTCCTAGTCGTTTTAGGATAATCTTCAACAGAATCTTGCTTGCATATGAAATCAATGATATTGGTCAATAATTTCCACTTTGCGAGATCACCTTTTTTTGGAATGGAAACAAATATAGATCTCTTCCAGTCAGTTGGTAGAGCAGCCAAAATAGTGTGGTACTGGTACAACAACAGATAATAAAGCAATAGAATAGAATTAAGAACCTAGAAGTAAACATGTGATCTTTAACAAGAAGCCAATATCCCTTAAGGAAGTGATGGAAAGATTATTTCTTTAACAAACTGTACTAGCAAAACTGGATAGCCATTTGTAGAAGAATGAAAGAAGATAGATATGTTGCTGTTGTTATTGTTATGTGCCATCGAGTCACTTGTGACTCATAGTGACCCTAATTAGGGGTGTATGCCCATTAATGGGTTGAGAGGAAAAGAAAATGTGGTACATACACACAGCAAAATACAAAGCAACACCAAAGAATAATGAAGAATTCATGAAATATTGCAGAGTTTAAGTGAATCTAGATGGCATTACACTGAGTGAAATATGCCGGGCACAAAAGGATAAATATTGTTCACTATTCTAAAAAGCTAAGGAAAAATGTAAATACGGAAAGAAGCCTTGAATAGTTCTTGGGATAAGAAGGAAGACAGAGAGGAATAAAAATTAGTAGACAGATAATACGTTAGTGTTGTTAGGTGCTGTTGAGTTGAGTACACTTCATAGCAACTCTATGAACAACCTATCTAAACCCTGTCCAATCCTGCACCATCCTTACAATCTCTGACAAGCTCTTACAAACTCAATCCTGTTATGCAGTCACTGTATCAATACATCTGATTAAGGATCTT
>NW_006399807.1:10253456-10268589 GCF_000299155.1 Elephantulus edwardii | reverse complement strand
TGGGAGCCACGAGACTCACCCATTCCTCCTTGGGAATCCTTGAATCCCTGTTGTTGAGCCTCGATCTTCACTGAGGGCCAGTCATCAACTGTTTAAGTGTTCAATTATCAATAAGCTGAAGTCTGTAGGAGGCCATAATGGCCTTGCTTTAAGTGGTTCACTGCTCCCTCAGCTCACCACGCTGTCTCTGCCTCCGCTGCCATCTTGGATCTCTGACCCTCTGCATTTCTAAACATGATGTCCATCTCCAAGGAATAGCCTCTCCTAGCAACATGGCCAAAGCGTAAGAGATAAAACTTTATCACCTTTGCCTCCAAGGAGTATGTATTCTAGGAGGCAAAGATAATAAAGACAATACATATCTGTTAAAGACATAGCTAGTGAAGAACAAGACAGATCTCTTTGTTCTTTTGGCAGTCCATGAGATATTCAGCACTCTTCTCTAACACCATAGCTCAAGGCATCAATTCTTCTTCTGTCATCCTTATTCATTGTCCAGCTCTCAGTTGCATAGCAAGTGATTAAAAAGACCACGGCCTGAATCAGGCACACTTTAGTTCTCAAACTGATACCATTGCTCCTCAATAATTTGAAGAGGTCCCTGACAATGCAATATGTTGCAGTGCAATATGTCTCCTGATCTCCTGACTGCTGGAACCAAGGGTATTGATTGTGGATCCGAGTAAGACTAATTCATTGACAGTTTCAATCTTTATCTATTATGATATTTCCATTCTGTCCAGTGGTAAGAATAATTTCTTTTTCTTGATGTTAAGATGCAATCCATATTGAAGGCTGTATTCTTTGAACTTCTGTAGCAAACACTACAAGTTTTTCTCGCGACAAACACGGTTATATTATCTGTATAATGTAGTTTATCAATGATTCTTTCTCTGATCCTGACGTCACATTCTCTGTAAAGCCCAGATGCTCCAGTAATTCGCTCAGTATACATATTGAATAGGTCTGGTGAAAGGATATAACTGTGACACACAAATGTCTTAATTTTAAACCATATTATGTCCCCTTGCTCTGTTCACACAACAGCCTTTGGTCTAGGTATAGGCTTTGCATGAGCACAATTAAGTAATAATTGATGTTTGTTGTTATGTGCTGTTGAGTTGCCTGTGACTCACAGTGACTGTATGCACAACAGCTCTGAAACCTGTCCTATCCTGAGCCAATTTCACTGTCTCTGACATACTGAACCTATTACCCCAGTTACTCTGTCAGTCCGCCTCATTCAAGACCTTCTTCTCTTGCACTGTCTCTCCACCCTTCCAAGCATAACGTCCTTCTTCAAGGACTGGTCCCTCCTGGTAACATGCCCAAAGTATATCAGACAGAGCTTCAAAATGCTTGCCTCCACTGAGTAGCTTGGTTTCACCCTCTCCAAAATAAACCTGTTTGTTCTCTTGCCAGTCCATAGAACGTTCAACACTCTTCTCCAGTACCACAACTCAAACATATCAACTATTCTTCTGTCTTCCTTAGTCATTGGTCAGCTCTCTGATACATAACAAGTAATTGCAAAGACCATGACCTGGATCAGGCATACCTTAGTCTCCAGACTGACGTCATTCCTCTTTAATATCTGGAGAGGGCTCTGACAGCAGACTTTCCAAATGCAATTAATATTTTTATTTCCTGACAGCTGGTGCCAAGAGAGTTGATTGTGGACCTGACCACGCTGAAATTATTAACAAATTTAATCTCCTCTCCATCTATCATGGTGTGGCCAATTGGTCCAGTGGTGAGAATCTGTGTTTTCTTGATGTTGAGGACTATATTAATGACCATACATAGGTTTAACAGACAATTTTTATACATTCATATTAGTATATGTTTTAAAAATACCTATGTAGATAACAGCACCAAAAAAAAGGTGGAGAGTTAAACAAGCTTTATAATCATAGACAAATACCCTCAGAGAACAAACTGATGGTTTGGGAACTTCAAACAATAGTCTTAGGGTATAATCAGGGTCAATTGGCATAACATAATTCACAAAGACAATATTTGACTTTGTTGAGTAGTGATGAAGGTCTTATAAGCTTTTGAAAGGACATCTAAATGTGCAACTATTGGTCTCTTTGGGGTTTTATGGAACAAAGAAGAGTTCTGAAAAGCAAATACATGTGGAAAATAATTAGTCCAAAGGACTAATGGACCAGGTTGACCTCAACGTCCAAGATCCTGTGGCAAGAAGAACTAGATGGTGCCTGTTTATCACTGCTGAATACTCTAAAAAGGGACCACAATAGAAGGTCCTGGGCAGAGTGGGTGGTTGTGGTTGGCGGGGGAATGTAAAACAAAACTTTAAAAAAGGCAAGCTTATTGGTCTGAAAGAGACTGATAAAATCCCTGAGACAATGATCCTTAGTCACCCTCGAACTTGGAACAAAACTCACCTTTATGGCTCAACTCTCATCAAACAATAAGCAGTTTTTACGTCATCCATAATACTAGATAGCGATACTCACTTTGCAAAATAACCAATCGTAGAAGGTCAGAAGAGCAGTATTTGTCTAAGGATAAAGCCCAGATGGCAGGAATGGGGAGGATAGGAGATGAATGGAAATCAAAAGTATATTAAAGGAAATGGGGAAAGTGTGATTACATTATGGGCATGATAAGTTACGTCATAAAACACAATGCATATGAATGGCAAACTAGTTCACAATAAAAATTATTTTTAAAAAGTATAGCAGAAATCGACATTTTTTTTTCCAAAGCTCTAACAGTAATTTTAACTGATAGTAAGACTTGGGGGTCATAGATTCATTTCACTTCAGAAATCATCAGGAAGAAGGAGGATGCAGAGTTTAGGAGAACTTGATGGAAAGGGGTCTACCATTTTTCACAGGAATCGCTAATTATAAAGGAACTTTTCTTGCTATCGCCAAATAATATGTTGTTGTTGTTAAGTGCCGTCGAGTCGCAGGCGACTCCTAGCGACCCTATGAAGGAGAGTCCTCGACGCTTGGGTGCCTTTCATCCTCTCTCCAGGTTCATAGGGTTTCCGGAGGCATGCTATTATGAAAGTGGATGCTACTCCTCCTTCCACGCTTGTTTTAATCGGGGAGCTCCACCCCACTCTGTCTGAATTGGGTAACCAACCATGAATAATATTATAATCAAAGAATTATGCTGACAGGGCTGAAAAAATAAACATTTAATCATTCACTCTTAAGATTGTGTGAAATTGATTGTTCTACCACTTGTAATAAATTAATTTAAAGGACACTTTTTTCCTTAGCACAAATCTATGGAAGAACATTTCCATCTGTAATGGCACATTTAAGTCTACAGTTTGTACATACAGCATGTGACCACAATTGATATTTACAGAATTTTCTCAGAAGTATTTTTTTCAGCAATATTATTTTATTTTAAAATGTCGTCACTTCACAGCCATCCAAAATACTTCAGTAAGTCTAATTTTTCTGAAGTGGGAACGACTTGTATTTTATTTGGAAAATATTACTGTATTTTCTAAAAGTAAATATTGAATATGCTATACGTTTTCAAAGATCTACTGGCATGTTTTTATTCTTTTCTTTTCCATCTCTTAAAAAAATCTACAAAGACCCTAGAGATAACAGGCTTGGAGCACTTGCTCTCTTACCAACCTCCTTATATTGGGTCCTCAGCACAGTATGCTGCAGCTCCGCCATTGTCCACTAGGGGAGCTCTGCTCCTCAGGTCCAAGGAGAGAGGACTTCTCTTTTTTTCAATTTTTCTAACAGAAATAAGCCTCACGGACATTTTCAGAACAAAGGCTTCAGATAAATCAAGGGAGAAAATAAAAATTAAAAAATTAAACAATGTGAGTTCCAAAGAGCAAAAATGATTTCTGAATACTAGCTGCTCTGCCGAAGAAAGATGGACAATTCCCTGTACTGTTTACAATCACTGAAAATACTCTGGTGGGTCAGCTATGAGTCCGTTCCCATTCGACGACAATGAGAGAGAGAAAACTAATTTATGCTGTTTTGATTAACACAACTCTCTTTTTCCTTTTGTGAACCCAGTGATAATATTTAACTGGCCTTGAAGTGAGATTTAACTTTGTTATTGTTATGTGCTGTCAAGTTGTAAAAAACTCCTAGCTGATCCTCCAGCAGGTTTTCAGCGGCTGTGAATCCCACAGGATGATTTTGCTCATCTTTCTCTTGCAGAGCAGCTGGTGTATTCGAACTGCCTACCTTTGCGGTGGTGCCACTAGGTCACCAGCAATTTAGAAGGGACCTCTTAATCATCTTCTCTGGCTTTTTTCCTGGATTCTCCCAATCCCTGCTGCTCTTCCCTGATAACTTTTCCTGTTCAGCCATCCTGGTTTTCCTGATTCCATGTCCACTGGCCGAGGCAAAGCTCTCCCTGGACTCTCACACTAATACTGCTGGTACTTCTTTAGCCCTCATTTAGTTCTATGTTTCTGTCAGCCCTGGAAGCTTTAATCTTGTTACCTGGTGAGCTTGCTGGAGTCTGACTTGACTCTTCATCCCCTCACTGTGGAGCCATGACTATTGGCAAGCCTGGGGTACAGTCAGGATCTGAGTCCAGCTCTTCTAACACCTTGTATTGGGATCTGCCATACCATAATCTTTCCTTCAAGGGGCTATACATGAAGACATAGAGCACAACTATGACTGTAACAACAAAAGAGGTCAGTGCCAGAAGAATGGAATGGGATAGATTGAATATGTTGTTGTTGTTGTTGTTGTTGTTGTTATGTGCTGTCAAGTTGCTTACATAAGAACCCTAAACCCTTCTCTATCCAGTGCCAACCTCACTGTCTCTGATACACCTACTCCCATTATCCCAATCACTGAATCAATCCATCTCATCGAGGGTCTTCCTTTTTTGCACTGTCCCTCCACCCTCCGAAACATTATATCCCTCTACAAGATGCCCACAGTATGCCAGACAAAGCTTCAGAATTCTTTCCTTCAAGGAGCATCCCAGCTTCACCCTCTCCAGAACAAACGTCCTCAAAGGCATCAATCCTTTTTCTATCATCCTTAGTCACTGTTCATCTCTGACAAATAGCAAGCAATTGCAAAGACTATGACCTGGATCAGGTGCACCTTAGTCTCCAGTCTGATGTCATTGCTCTTCAGTACTCTGGAGAGGCCCCTGACAGCTGGCTTTCCTAATCCAATTCATCTCTTGATTTCTGGGCTGCGGAGCCAAGCAAACTAAAACTGTTAACTCTCAATCTCGTTGCCATCCATAACAATACTGTCAATTTGCCAAGTGATGAGAATCTTCGTTTTCTTGCTATTGAACTTCAATCCATATTGAAGGCTGCAGATCTTGACCTTCTGCAGCAAGCACTTCAGATCCTCCTCAGTTTCAGCAAGCAGGGCTGTGTCATCTGCATAATGCAGGCTGTTGATGAGTCTTCCTCTAATCCTGATGCCACATGCCTCCTCGTACAGCCCAGTGTTCCGGATGATCTGTTCTGCATACAGATTGAAAAACTATGAAGACGGAATACATCCCTGGTGGACACCCTTCCTGATTTTTAACCGTGCAGTGTCTCCTTCCTCTGTTCTGATGACTGCCTTCTGGTTCAAGTATAGGTTTTGTAAGCACAATCAAATGTTCTGGGATTCCCATTTTTTTCAGAGTCAGCCATAGCTTGTTGTGATCCACATAGTCAAAAACCTTTGCATAGTCAATGAAGCACAGATAGACATTTCCTCTGTTACTCTCTGATTCTGCCAATATCCATCTAACATTAGCTATAATATCCCTAGTACCACAGTCTCTTCTAAACCCAGCCTGCACATCTGGCAGTTCTCTGTTGACATGCTGCTCTAGTCTTTTTTGGATAATTTTCAGTAGAAACATGCTTGCTTGTGATATCAAGAAGACAAAGATTCTCACCACTGGACCGATTGGCAGCATGAGGATGGATGGCGAAGAGATTGAGATTGTTCACAGCTTCAGTTTGTTTGGCTCCACAGTCAACACTCTTGGCACCAGCAGCCAGGAAATAAAAAAACATATTGCCATGGGAAAGTCTGCTGTTAGGGACCTCTCTAAAGTACTCAAGAGCAATGGTGTCTCTCTGGAGACTAAGGTGCATCTGATACAGGCCATGGTCTTTGCAATCACTTGTTATGCATCAGAGAGTTGGACAATGACTAGGGAGGATAGAAGGAGAATTGATGCCTTTGAGCTGTGATGCTGGAGAAGAGTATTGAATGTACCATGGACTGCCAAGACAACAAACAGATTCATCCTAGAGAGGGTTAAACCAAGCTATACCTTGGAGGCAAGTATTCTGAGGCTTCATCTGACATACTTTGGACATGTTGTAAGGAGGGACATGTCCTTGGAGAGGGACATCATGCTTGGAAAGGTGGAGGGACAGCGCAGAAGGAGAAGACCCTCTATGAGGTGGATTGATCCAGTGACTGGGGTAATCAGGATGGGTGTGTCAGAGGCAGTGCGATTGGCCCAGGATAGAGCAGGGTTTAGGGCTGTTGTACATAGGGTCGCTATGAGTCACAACCGACTGGACAGCACATAACAACAAAAGCAACTAACACACAAATCTTGATCTTGAATTCTAAAAATAAACAAGTAAATGTACAGGGAGAAAACCTAACAAACCATCTACCTTTTCTCAGTTGGCTCAAGTTTTCACTGAGAAACATATCTCCTTCAGCTGTTACTGGTTTTTAAGGACTCACAGTTTATTCTGCCAGAATATTTTCCATGTACTCTGGATTTAGATTTAATCGCTGGCCAAAGCCAAATGTTAAGAAGCAACTTCAAATTAGCGCTGCAGAAAACTGACAATAAACAGCCTGTTTGGTGTAAAAGTGTAAGGTAGGTACTAATATCCATGACTTTTTTTTCTCCTATATCATGAGGTTTTCTCTCTGGAGATGCTTAGCTAAATCAACTGCTTCAACTTTAATTTGATCTTTCATTTTTTATTTTTTTAATTGTCCTACAGTTACATCTTCATCTTTTCCTAGTTCCTAAATAGTGCAGTGTATTTACTATTGTATTCTTTTCAAAACAACCTTAATAGGAAACAATCATTTCCTGTTTATGATTCCCTTAATGATTTAGTGCCCATTCATAGTTGTTACCTTTGTTTTATTAAGTGCTGTAAATGGTGAACGTGTGGGGGAATCTGTTCCTTCTTCTTTATTTATTATCTGACAATTTTTCAGCCAGCAACTTTCTTTCAACTACTCTTTGTCCACACTGAACTATACTTTTTGTAGTGAAGGTAGATAAATATTTGCTCCTTGCTTCTTTTTAAATTTACTTTTTTAAATTGTGGTTTACAAAGAGATTAATTTTCATTCATTTGTTCATATACATTTTCCTCCCTTCTCTCCAGTTTACTTGGTAACACTTGTTCTGTTCCAGATTGTTAATTGTCATACATATAATGTCTAATCATCTGTTCTTTTCAGACTGTCTTTCTCTTTGCCTATTTCAGTGCAGTGCTTATTGTCTATACATTATTTTCCTACCCAACTCCTATTGTCATAACAGAAGTCTTATTATACATTATTTGTCCTTTTGTTACTGAGGTATATCATTTACCATAACGTTTTCCAGACTCATCTATGTTGTATATTATTTTACTTGTAGTGCATCCACATAATAGAGTATTATATGCAGCATCGGAAAAAATACTACTTTCCATTTATGTATCCATTTCAGAATGTTGTGTTTGTGACCTGTTTTTGTTGTGTGCCATAGAGTCAGAACTGACCTATGGTTGACCCTTTCGTGGGTTTTCAGAGGCAATTAATCACATGGGAGGAAATTGCTCATATTTTTTCTGGGGAACAACTGGTGGATTAGAACAGCCCACCTTCAGAATTGTAGCACAGCTTCTTGCCACTGACCAATAAACTTTTAAAAACATAACTTTAAACAAAGTAAGTAACTTTTCAAGGTCACATTATTTTAAAATTGGTGGCCAATTCTACTTCCTACCTGGTGGGTCTCAGTCTGGAAGCTCTGCTGAAACTTGTCCACCATGGATTCATGCTGGTATTTCAAACAGCAGTGGCACAACTTATTAAATCACAGCAACATATCAGCCATCACAGTAAAACAAACTGACAGATGAGTGGAGTACATGGTTCTGCATATTCCATGGACTACCAAAAGCACAAGCAAATCTGTCTTAGAGAAGTGCAGTCAGAGGACAAAGCGTTGTAAAACGTTGACTCATGTATCAGGAGAGGCAGTCCCTGCAAAGGGACATGACGCTTGGAAAAGTAGAAGGTCAGTAAAAGAGAGGAAGACCTTAGCAATGTAGACTGACACAATGACTGCAGCCATGGACTTATTTAAATTCAGCAACAATTGTGAGGCAGGCACAGGAGCAGGAAGTTTTCTTTTTGTTGTGCATTGGGTCACACAACAACTAATAACAATACCTTCTCATCTCTGAACCAATGCACTTGATTCAAGTCATAACATTTAAATTGGTTTGTATGTAACTGAAAGTTAGACAATGACTATGGAAGACAAAAGAAGAATTAATGTCTTTGGATTGTGGTGCTGGCAAAGAATATTGACTATATCATCAGCAATCACAAGAATAAACCAATCTGTCTGAAGGAAAATGCCACCAGGGTGCTCCTTAGAGGCAAGGAAGGTAAAATATCTTTTCACATACTTTGGGCATCTTGTCAGAAGAGGTTAGTCATTGGGAAAAGCTACATGCTGGGCAAATTAACAGGTCAAAGAAAGAGAGGAAGACCCCCAAAAAGAGAGACTGACACATAACCACTCTGGAAAGCAGTTTGGCACTTCCTCTAAAAGCTGAACATAGAAATTCCATTTGATCCCACTATTCCACTTCTTGGAATATATCCTGAGAAAATGAGAACCGAGGCACAAATGGAGACTTGTATACCAATGTTCATAGTAGTGTTACTCGCCATTGTAAGAATACAGAAACAGCCCAAATATCCAACCACAATCAAATGAATTGAGAAATTATGGCACATTCAAACAATGGAATACTATGCAGCATGCAGGAGCAATAATTTTGTAAATTACTACCTAATTTAGGAGGGACCGGAGAGCATTATGCTGAATGAACTAACTCAGTCCCATAAGAACAAATACTGTATATGGCCATTATTGTAGAACAAGCACGAGGATCTAAGGAGGGTAGAGGGGGGGGTGGCCAGAGAGCTAAGGGGTGGGGGGAGTTAATCATAATTGAAGGGTGGCAGAGGTGTGTGTGAAGAAATGAAAAAGATCCAGTGTGAAAAAAATGTATTTGAACTTCGTAAATAAACCAGTATATAAAAAAGAGTGAGAGAGACTGGCACAATGACTGCAACAATGGTTTGAGCATGAATTGAGATTATGAAGATGGTACAGCATAGGGAAGGGTTTCAATCTGTTGTTCATACTGTTGCTATGAGTGATAGTGAACTTGATAGTGCACTTGATAGTGCCTAATAACAGCATCAGTATCTAGATGTTTTGAACCCCTTATTTGTTCCCTTAAGCTACCCATATTTCTACATGTAATTCCTTCAGGATGATCTATTTATTTGAGTCACTTGGGAGTAAATTGTTATTGCTATCAGGATCTAATTGTCACATATCAAATTTTCACATTGCAACATTTTCCCTATTTGATTACCCTTCTTTTGATTTTACTTGCAAAGTTTTTCTCATACAATTCACAAATTGTGTAGCGTGCAGTCACTCTGGTAGGCAGTATGGTGCTTTCTCAAAAAGTTGGAAATACCATTTGACCCAGCAATTCCACTACTGGGAATATACCCTAAAGAAACAAGAACTGCCACCCAAACAGATGTATGCATACCCATATTTATTGCAGCTTTGTTCACAATAGCAAAGAGTTGGAAATTACCCAAGTGCCCATCAACGAACGAATGGATAGAGAAGGTTGGTATAGTCACACAATGGAATACTATGCAGCACTGAGAAACAAGGAATTAATAAAATATTATATTAAATGGGTGACCCTGGAGGACATTATGCTGAGGGAAATCTCTCAGTCACAAAAGGGCAAATACTGCATAATGCTACCGTTTTAAAACAGGACTGACATGGGAGTTGGGAGGAAACTAAGAAACGAGGAGATAAATAATAAGGACTCCATTTAAATAGATGAGGGAAAGAACTGTCTAAAAGAATATATGATTAGGTATTATTTGCATAACAATACTCCAGAATAAGAGGTGCATAGCAAGTGGACTATGGTGTGGGGGAAGGGAGGAAAGTGCAACAATGAGGAATCTTTTTAAAGAGAAAAGCAAACTGAGGAGGGGGAGTAGGAAGGAAAATGCAAAAATGAATGAATGGAAATCTAAGATTTCTCTAAACTTTGATTAAAATATCAATTGTTGTTGCTGTTGTAATGTGCTGTCCAGTTGTCTCCGACTCATTTGCCACCATATATACAACAGTCCTAACCCTTGCTCTATCCTGTGCCAATCTTATTGTCTCTGATACACCTACCCTTATTACCCCACTCACTTAATCAATCCATCTCATTGAGAGTCTTCCTCTCCTGTGCTGTCCCTCCACCCTCCCGAGCATGTTGTCCCTCTTCAAGGACTGGTCCCTCTTTACAACATGTCCAAAGTATGTCAGACGAAGCCCCAGAGTCCTTGCCTCCAAGCAGCAGTCTAGTCTTACCCTCTCTAGGACAAACCTGTTTGTTTCCCTAGCAGTCCATGATATACTATCAAGTAAAAAATGGGGGGAGGGAATAGAAGCAAATGAAAATACAACATACCAAAACAAAACAAAATAAAAAAAATTATGGAGCAACAATCCCATAGACTGGACTAGGCTATGACCTTCTTTCCCAAGACTGGGAGTCAACAAAGGCTCGCTTGCTTTCACTTCCCTTTCTGCTATTGGCTGCTCCACACCTGTCTTTCAGGAAAACATTCCCTCTTTTCTCTCTTTTCACTTTAATGCTTTTTCACAGCTTATCTCTACCCTGTACCAACCGTGCCTCTGTTTTATTCCCTTCATAAATCTTTTTCACTTGTTTTGAGACATTGCAAAAAAAATTGTGTAGCTAAGTTATCATTCTAATTACTTCTAGATATTGTATCATAATTAGGAAAGTGTCCCCACTTCCAGGCTATAAAGGAATGAATCTCTGTTTCTTCTTGGTAACTTTGTGGTTTTCATTTTTGACATTGAGATTTCTGATCCAGTTGGGATTTCTCACAATCTCTTCTTATATCACTTCTTGGCATAAACTTTATTGGTTTGGAATTTGCTATTTTCTAGGGAGGGTCGTAACAGGGAAAGTTATAATCTGTTCAGAACATTACAGATCAGAAGATAATTTCAAATAATAGTTGTTCTTATTGTTATGTACTCTCAAGCTGGCAATGACTCACAGCTGACTCTCTGGCAGGATTTGAGAGGCAGTAGTACATCACGCAGAAAGAGAGGGCTCATCTCTTTCCTGTGGAGTAGCTCGAGAGGTCAAACCATGGGCCTTCGGGTTAGCAGTGCAACTCCTCATCACTAAGGCCCCAGAGCTCCCTTCCCATACAAGTGTTGGTGTGAAATCAGCTCCTGTGGCACAATAGGCTAGGACACAGTACTTAAAAAGGGTGTTGTCATTGTGTACCATCGAGTTGGAACCAATCCACAGTTGACTCTCCAATGGGTTTTCAGAGGTAGTTAATCGCAGAGAAGATTGTTCATCAGTGACAATAATAACCATCCCAAATCTTCTTGTTGTGAGTCAATTACAATTCATAACAACCCCATAGCCAGAGTAAAACTACCCCACAGGGTTTCCAAAGTTTTCAATCTTTCTGGAAGCAGAGTTTCTCATCTTACTCCTGTAGAGCAGAGAAGAGCTTAACCACTGTACTGCCCTGCCAGGGCTCCTTTGACGACAATAAGCAGCTTTCATTGAGAATTAGCTCATTCCCAGGCATTTTAGAGGCGCTATATTATTTGATCCTCATACTTAATTGAGAAACAAGCCATATAATCATTCTCCTTTTATAGATAAAGAAAGTGAGGCTCAGGGAGGTTAAGTCACTTTCTCAGAGTTACTCAGTCACTAAGTACTGGTGATGAGGTTTGAACCTGTGCACGAGACTCTAGAGTTATAGCTTTTAAACCATTAGACTTTACTACATTCAACCTTCAGAGAAATTCTGTGAAGTAGGCTATTATCATTCCTATACTACATGTGAGGAAACTAGGAGAAGAAAACAATTGACTGTTATACAAAGTTGAGATCTGAGTCTGGCTGGAATCCAGTTTTTGGATCGGAAAGACCAAGATTTTTAACTCCCCCATCTCTGCCTCCCACATCTATCCAAACAGCCAGAGTTATACCCAGAAGAACCTATCCTATTTAAGGAGACCAGACTGTAGATGCAGCAGGGTAAAAAATATTTAGTCCTGACCTGGTTGGGCAGTTGCCAACACCTCCCTGGCTGGGATGGGGCAGCCACTCACTGCCATGGGAGCCCTGCCTTTCTGTCTGGATTCTGACAATAGAGTGACGACTGATAGCACAGTAATAATAACTTCCTTGGGAAATGCAATAAAATGAGTGGCAGGGGAAAAATTACTTTCACTTAGTAATATGGGGGGGAAATGTGTCTGAATGAAATGAAAACTTTCAGCAGGGCTTAAATCAGGATACTCACAGGGGACAAATGATAGCCCTTGTAAAATTGTCCACAGAAAATGTGAAATAAATTGGTTTAGGAAAGAATTGAGATATGTATGTATATTGGGACAGATACACACACACACACACACAAAATGGAACACATGGATATGTTTAATCGACTCTAGAACATAGCTTTTATATTAATTTGTTCAATTTTCACATTTCTAAAATCATCATGCATCATGCAATTGGTAGTATCATGGATTTGATGAAAAGCCACACAAACATCTATCTGAATAAAAAAACCCCCACACATCATCCTGAAAAGACTCACTTTACATTCATGATCATGCAATTAAAATTATATACTCTTTGTCCTTGGATCGTTCATTCACTATCTTTTGGATGATTTTCTATATTTTCTTTTCTTAATCTCAATTCCCATTCCCATTTTTGTCTTTTTTTTACTTTGTTTCCTGCTTATCTAAGAAAACCGATGCACTCAGACAGTGGCCAAAAGAACAACAACAAAAAATATATCTTGGAGAAAATTCAGCCAGAATGCTCCGTAGAGGCAAGAATGGTGGAACTTCCCCTCACATACCTTGGGCATGCTGTTTGGTAGGAAAGAGGAGACCATTACTTGGAAAGAGACATCATGCTTAGAAAGGTGGAGAGTCAGTGAAAGAGAGGACGACCTTCAGGGAAACGGATTGTTACAGTGATTGTGGCAATGGGCTCAAGTGTGTGGGAGAAATTAAAGGTGGTGCAGGCTAGGATAGGGTTCAGACCTTTGGTTCGTAGGGTAGCTGTGAGTCATACTTGATTCAACAACAATAACAATATTTCATCCCGAAAGCTATTGTCAAGGTCACCACTGACTTCTGCTTTATTGAATCAAATGATCAGTTTCCATATCTCCTTGTACTGGCCCTGTCTGCAGCTGATCCCCCTCTCTCTGTGATATACTTCTTTCACTTGACTCCCAAGGAGTCAGGTACCTGCCTCACTTTTCTGTCTTTTTGAAGGAATCCTCATTTTCTCAATCAATCACTCTATGTTCAAATACTCCAAGGAGTAGTCTTTGATTCTTTTCTTTACTCTTCTCATCACTCACTCCCTTAGTGATATCACCCCAGTCTCATCACTCCCCAAACTATCAATATGCCAAAGATATTCATCTCTAATTCACGCTGCTTCCGAACTTGGTTCATATGCCTCTTGGATGACTTAGGGATATTTCAAACTCAACACATCCTCCACCCAACAGCCACCACCATTTCAACAGCCACTTCTTCATCTCAGTTGATGGTGAGTTCCACCCTTTGCACTGCTCAAAACTGCTCTGGAGTCAGCAGTGGCACTATTTCTTTTCTTACACTTCACAACCAGTACGTAAAGAAATCCCACAGCTTCTACTTAAAACACAACCAGTCAGAATCCAACTACTTCTCAACTCCTCCATTGATAGTAACCTTGTCCACTTATTTCTCATTATCTATATTGTCTTGGACAAAATTCTATCATCATCTGCTCAAAATCCTCTATTCCTACCTGGAGTCAAAGACAAAGTCCATGAATCCCTTTTCTCTCTTACCTGTCTTAAGTTCATTGCCTAATACTGCCTTCTGACAAGCAATGCTCACTCAGCTCCACTCACCCAGGTCTACTTCTTCCTTGAACACTCAAGGTACATCCTTGTCTTGGGCTCTTTGCATTAGCTTCTTTATATAGGATATTCTTTCTTCAGGCATAGATATAACTGACTTTATAGTTTCTCTCAGATCTTTGCTCCAGTGTTTGAATCTCGCTAAGTCCTACACTGTACCTAAAGTATGTGGAAAGCTACCTTCTGTCCCCTGCTCGAGATTCTCCTTATCCTGATCTAATTTGGGTTAGAAAGTAAGTTCTTTGAGTACAGGTATCTTTGCTACATTAAAATGCAATTACTTGTGATATTATAGCTACTAGGTTGACTCCTTCACTTCTCTGAAGCTTCTTTTCAAAAAATACTTTCTCACTAAGAGTTAGTTCTCTGACCACCCTCTTCAAAATTTTAAGTCTTGCTCATACTCCTGATATTTTATTTCCCCTTGTTAGCATTTTTTTAAGTGGCCTAGTGGGTAAGCAAAGGGAAGAATTCAAGAAGTTAAAAAGCGGAACAGAAGATTTCAAAGGGCAGCTTATTAAGAAGACAATTTAAAGTATAATGAAATGTGCAAAGAGTTGGAGTCAAACTTGATTGTTTTGCACAAACTCGCTTGGCATTTCTTAAGCTGAAGGAACTAAAGAACAAAATTAAGCCTCAAACTTCAATACTTAAGGATGAATGCTGAGGGCAGAATGTTGTACGACACAGAAAGCATCAAAAGAAGATAGAAGAAATACATGGAGTCACTATACCGAAAAGAATTGGCTGACACAGAAGAATTTCATTAGACGAGATATAATCAAGAGGAAATCATGATGAAGGAGGAAGTGCAGGCT
>NW_006399807.1:10250052-10253096 GCF_000299155.1 Elephantulus edwardii | reverse complement strand
GCAAACACATTTAACTGTGTGGATCACACAAATTATGGCTAACCTTGAGAAGAATGGGAATCCCAGAACACGTAATTGTGCTCATGTGTAACCTATGCTTGGACCAGGAAGCAGTCGTCAGAACAAAGCAGGGAAATACTGCATGGTTGAAAATCAGAAAGGTGTGCATCAGAGATGCATCCAATTTCCATACCTTTTCAATCTATATGCAGAACAGATCACTTGGGAGGTTGGGCTTTATAAGGAGGGATGTGCCATCAGGATAGCACGACTCATCAGCAACCTGAGTTATACAGATGACACAACCATGCTTGCTGTAAATGAGGACAGGAAGCGTTTGCTACAGAAAGTCAAGGACTGTAGTTTTTGACATGGATTGAAGCTCAACATCAAGATAACAAAGATTCTCACCACTGGGCCGACTGGCAGCATTATGATAGATGTTGAAAATACTGAGAAACCCAATTATGGATTGGGAACCTGGGGAGCCCATCCAGGGCAGCATCTGTTTGTTAAAATATGTCAATTGTTTTTCCATCAATTCCTGGGGCTTTATTTTTTGCCAAGTCCTTCAGATCTTCCTTCATTACCATTGCCTCTTAATCATATGTATTTTCTTGAAATTCTTCTGTATCAGCCAATTCTTTTTGGTACAATGACGCTGTTTACTCCTTCCATCTTCTTTTAATGATTCCTGGCTCATTCAATATTCTACTCATAGCATCTTTAACCATTAAGCATAGATGCTACCCTGGACTTGTTCACCAGGTTGTGCCATGAAATCTAAAGGACAACTACCTGGCCAACTGACTAGAAGAGATCCATAGTCATTCCCATTCCAAAAAAAAAGGTGATCCGACAGAGTATTAAAATTATGGAACAATATCACTCATATCACACACAAGCAAAGTCCTGCTGAAGATTATCTAGAAATGACTGGAATAGTACATTAACAGAGAACTATCAGAAATACAAGCTGGGTTTTGAAGAGTAGTGGCACTAGAGATATTATTGCTCATGTCAAATAGCAAGCAGTACCAGATGATAGTCTATCTGTATTTCATTGACTATGCAAAGGCATTTGACTGTGTGGATCACAACAAATTGGACTAACCTTGAGAAGAATGGGAATACAAACACTTGATTGTGCTTATGTAAAACCTATACTTGGACCAGGAAGCAGTCTTCAGAATAAGGTAAGGAAACACTGCATGGTTCAAAATCAGGAAAGGAGTGTGTCAGAGATGTATCCTGTCTCCGTACCTTTTCAATCCATATGCAGAACAGATCATTTGGGAAGCAGGGCTTTATGAGGAGAAACGTGGTATCAGGATTGGAGGAAGACTCATCAATAATCTATATTGTACAGATGACACAATCCTGCTTGCTGAAGCTGAGGAGGACCTGAAGTGCTTGTTGCAGAAGGCCAAGGACTGTAGTCTTCAATATGGATTGAAGTTCATCATCAAGAAAACAAAGATTTTCACCAGTGGGCCAATTGACAACATTATGATAGACAGAGAAGGGACTGAAGTTGTTAACAATTACAGCTTGCTCAGCTCCACAGTCAACATTCTTAACACCAGCAGTCAGGAAGTTAAAAGACTAATTGCTTTGGGGAAGTGTGTTGTCAGGGACCTCTCCAGAGTACTGAAAAGCAACAATGTCAGTTTAGAGACTAAGGTGAGTCTAATTCAGGTCTTGATCTTCACAATTTCTTGCTGTGCATCAGAGAGCTGGATAATAACTAAGGATACCAGAGAAAGAACTAATAATGCCTTTGATTTGTGCTGGAGAAGAGTCTTGAACATACCATGGACTGTCAAGAAAACAAATAGGTCTGTCTTGGGGAGGGTGAAACCAAGTTTCTCCTTAGAGGCTAGGATTTTGAAACTCCATCTCACATTCTTTGTGAATGTGGCCAGGAAAGATCGGTCACTGGGTGGAGGGACAGCACAAGAGAGGAAGACACTGGATGAAATGGATTGATACAGTAACTAGGTTAATTTGGGATATTGTATCATAATCAGTAAGACTGGCTCAGGACAGGGCAGGGTTTAGAGCTGCTATACATAGTTAAGGTCACTATGCGTCATAGGCAACTTGATGGCACATAACAATAACAACAACATGGACGGTGAATCTCCTCCCGTGTGATTAATTGCCTCTGAAAATCCGCTGGAGTGTCAGCTATGAGTTGGTTCCAACTTGATGGCAAGAACAGCATGAGTCAGAACCTACGCAATGGCAGTGGGTTTGGCTTATCATTATCTAAGGAGTTCTGGTGGAGCTGTTGTTAAGGCATTCAGCTGCTAACCAAAAGGTTATTGGTTCAAATCCACCAGCTGCTCCATAAAAGAAAACTGAGGTAATCTGCTTCTAGAATGGTTTATGACCTTAGGAACTTTATACCAATTTTACTCTGCTTTAAAGGATCACTATGATTCAGGCCATGGTTGTTTCAATCACTTGCTATGCAACAGAGAGCTGGACTATGAATAAGGATGACAGAAGAGGGGTTGATGCCTTTGAGCTGTGGTGTTGGACACGAGTGCTGAATATCTCATGGACTGCAAAAAGAACAAATATTTATCTTGGAGAAAATGTAGCCAGAGTGTTCTTGGAGGCAAGGATGACAAAGTTTTGTCTCATATATTTTGGGCATGTTGCTAGGAGGACCTTATGCTTGGAAAGGTGAAGAGTCAGTGAAAGAGAGGAATATTCCTTATGAGATGGTTTGACATAGTGACTGTAGTAATTGACTCCATGTGTCAGAAGTGATGAGAGTGGCACAGGAGAAGATAGGGTTCAGATTGGTTGTTCATAGGGTCACTATGAGTTGTATTTGACTCAACAACCCCTGACAACACCACCACCACCACAATTGGAATTCATATAATGTGCTTTTTTGGTTAGTGTTATCTAAAATATATAATTTAAAAATTTTTATTTCTCTCCCATATCCAAGATCCATGAAAGCAGGAATTTTAGTCTGTTTTTATTTACTGGTTTTTGTTGTTGTTGTTTTTTACTTTTGGTAAGGG
>NW_006399807.1:10229859-10249122 GCF_000299155.1 Elephantulus edwardii | reverse complement strand
CTATGCAGTATTTGTCCTTTTGTCATTGAGATATTTTACTCAGCATGATTTCCTCCAAGAAGATGCAAATGAAAACAATTATGAGATATCATCTCACCCCAGCAACAATTGCAAAGTTAAACAGAGCAGCAAAGAATAAATACTAGTGAGGTTGTTGAGAAATGGGAAACCTTATTCACTGCTGATTGGAGTGTAAAAGGGCACAACCACTATGAAAGGCAGTTTGGCGCTTTCTCAAAAAGTTGGAAATAGAAATATCATTTGATTCAGCAATTCCACTATTGGAAACCTGAACGAAAACAGAACTGCCATCCAATCAAATATATGCATAGCCATGGTTATTGCTATATTATTTACAATAGCAGAGAGATGTTTTGGTTACTGTTATTTATCTAAATGCACTGGGTGGGCATATAAATGGATATCCAGAAAGCGTTTTTGAATGAGCAAGTGAACAACAAAATAATACACATTTCAATGTGTGAAGTCTATTAGATTATGTTCTGAGGAGGCCAGACCCCTGTAGTTAAGGATAGAATCATTAGGAACATGTTCTGTATAAAAGTAGACTCAGTCTTCCATATAAATAAGTCCAATACATATGAGAGTCATTGTTGGCAGTGGTGAATTCTTGGCAATATCTAATAAACCAAACTGCAGTCTCCATTAATGTTCATAGTAATTGCAATCCTGAAAAACTCAGTAAAATGCAATTTGGTTCTTGACTCAGAAAACTGTAAGCAGCTTTTCTGTGGACTGTTTAAAGTTATATGTGAGAATAATTGTGGGGTTTTATGTAAAATTGTCCCATGCACTGCAAGATGTCTGAGATTCTTGTCCCTCAAGTAGTAAATGCACCTACAAATCTCTGACAAGCTAAAATATCATTCTGAGAATCACTAGGTCAGATACCTTCTCTTCCAGCCCACTGCCATTAAATTCTTTCTGACTCAATAGCAACACTCTGTTAAGCTTCCAATTGTAAATCTTAATGGCAAGAGATTGCCCATCTTTCTCTAAAGGACCAGCTGGGAATTTGAATCACTGACCTTTCAGTTGGTGGCCTGAGATGTAATGCACTATGCCACCAGGTTTCCTTATACTGATTTTATAAAATACATACATGAAATATTTGCTGCAGAAGATCAAAGACTACATCTCAACATCAAGAAAATGAAAATCCTCACCACTGGTACAATATGAAACATCATGATATATGGAGAAAAGATTAAAGTTGTCAACCACTTCATTTTACTCAGATTCACAATAAACACCCAGTCAAGGGTGTTGCAACAATAGTAGTCAAGAAATCAACATGTTGCGTTGGGAAAATCTTCTGACAAGGACCTCTGCAAAGTGTTAAAGAGCAACAATATCAGTCTAAAGACAAAAGTTTACCTAATCTAAGCCATGGTTTTTTCAGTTACATTCTTTGCTTTGAAAGTTGGACAACGGATAAGGATGAGAGAAGAACTGAGTTGTGGTGCTGGAGAAGAATACTGAATATCCCATAGACTACCAAATGAACAAACAATTCTATCTTGGAGGAAGTGCAACCAGAGTGCTCCTTAGAGTCAAGAATGGTGACAGTTCATCTCTTATACTTTGGGCATGTTGTCAGGAGAGTCCAATCCTTGGGGGATTAGGGAAGAGAGTGGGGAAGATATCTTGCTGGGAAAAGTGGAGGGTCAGAGAAGTAGAGGAAGGCCCTTAACTAGGTTGATTGGCACAATGACTTAAGAATGCACTGGAACATATCAGAGATGGCGAAGATGACGTAGGATGAGGCAAGTTTCATATCTGTTGTTCACTGGATTGCTATGAGTAGTTGTAGTCAAGTCAGTGGCACCTTACAACAACGTACACACACACACACACACACACACACACACACACACACACACACACACACATTCTCTCAGGCACTCTATCCCCTTGTATTTCCAAGGTAACTGTAAAAAACTTACCTACAGGTTTCTGCACTGACCTCAATAGACATGGGGAAGCTGGCTACCCAGTGACTTCAGCAAAAAGCCCTGAGGCTTCAATCTGATTGGAGAGGCTGGGGCACCTGTGTATTTCTGAAAGAATCACTTTGGTTAAAAAGGGATGGGAATGTTAATTGACCTAAGACAGTAGAACTTACCTTGAAAGCAAAAGAAGTTAATCCTACTGTAGACTCATGACAAGTATCCCTCCCTACAAAAGCAATAGAAATTTGACGGTTTACTCCCTGCAGAAGTAGAAATAAATGCTGAAGAGCAAGCAGCAGCTATACATAACATCTAAAGCTCAACATCTCTGGGAATGAGAATGAAGATTCCATGTTTTAACAAATGAAGTTAGGGATTCTTTCTTCTTTTAAAAGCGTCTTCTCTGGGATAGAATTTACTTCCCATGAAGTTCTGAGCTCTGGTGGCCAAGTGGTAAGTTGTGCTGTCAACCAAAAGGCCTGTGATTTGAATCCAGAAATCCTGTGGTTTGCTCCCCAGAAAAAAGGGGAAGTCTTTTCCAGTGCAATTTATAGGTTCTGACAACGCACTGGAGGGTGAGTTATGAGTTGATTCTGACTCAATGGTACATAACAACACAATAATAACTTACAAAGTTCACCTGTCTAGAGTATAAAATTTACTAGGTTTTAGTATACTGTGTCAGAAAGCTGGACACTAAGGATAACAGAAAAAGAACTGATGCCTTCAAATTGTGATGCTGGCGAAGAGTCTAAAACTGCCAAGAAAACAAATAGGTCTGTCTTACAGAGGTTGAAACCAAGTTTCTGTTTGGAGACTAGGATTTTGAAGCTCTGTCTCAATTACTTTGAGCACTTAGCCAGGAAAAATTGATCCTTGGAGAAGGACATCATGCTTGGTAGGGTGGAGGGACAGCGCAGGAGAGGAAGACCTCGGATGAGATGGATTGATACAGTAACTGGGACAATAGGGGTCGGTGTGTCGGAATTAGTGAGACTGGCTCAAGACAGGGAAGGGTTCAGCCTGAGCTTCTGTACATAGGGTAGGTGTGGGTCACATAACAACAACAATATGGCACATAACAACAACAATAGCAACCGTATATTCAGAAAGAAGCATTGGTGGCACAGTGAGTGAGCACTTAGCAGCTAATTGTAGAACAAGCAGTCTGAACCCTTCAGCCCTGCTGTGGGAGAAAAATGAGGCACTCTTCTATAAAGATTTATAGCCTCAGAAACTTTGGGGGGGCATTCTAGTCTCTTTGTGGGGTTGCTATAAAATGGGTTAGTACAGTCACAAAGTTGTACAGTCATTACCATATTATAATTTTAGAACATTTTCTTTTTTTGTTGTTGTTGTGCACCGTCGAGTCGAATCCAACTGGCACAGAAGGAGATTGCCCCTCCTTCTCCAGAGGAGCATGTGATGAGTTTGAACCACAAGCCTTTGCGATTGCAGTGCAGCTTCTTGCCACTGGGCTCCCAGAGCTCCCTGAACATTTTTATTTTTGTACACATTATCAGAGACAACCCATTTCTATTAACTCCCATCCCTAGCCTTCTAAAATCCCAAACGAACTCATTGTCACGGTGTTGGTTCCTAGTTCTGGTGACCTCCCATCGGGTTTCTGCAGTTAGAAATCTCGACAGGAGATTGTCTGCCTTTCTCCTGTGAATCACTGAACTTTTCAATTGTTGTTGTCATGTGCCGTCGAATCGCTTGCAACTCGCAGCACAACTCTATGTACAAGAGGTGTAAACCCTGCTCTATCCTGTGCCAACCAAACTCACTGTCTCTGACACTCCTATCCCCATTACCCCAGTCACTAAATCAATCCATCTCATCAATGGTCTTCCTCTCCTGTACTGTCCCTCCACCCTCCCAAGCTTGACGTTCCTCTCCAAGGACTAGTCCCTCCTTGCAACATGTCCAAAGTATGTCAGACAAAGCTTCAGAATCCTTGCCTCCAAGGAGCAGCAGTCAGAAACATAAAGAGCTCACTAGGGCTAACAACTACAGATCTATCTTCTATCTGTATACTCCTTGTCATTGAATTGGAATTGACTCATAGTGGCCTTCTAACAAGTTTCTAGGGCTCTAAAGGCATGGCAGAAAACTGTCCATCTTTCTCCTGAGGGGCTGCTGATAGATTCAAGCTGCCAGGGAGGCATGGTCTTTGGGTTAACAGTGGAACTTGCTGTGAACCAGGCCACCAGAGCTCCCTTTTATCTGGATTGGGTTGACTCATCTGAACATTTCAGATAAGTGGCATTATGTATACTATGGTCTTTTGTGACCAGCTTCTTTCACTGAGGATGCTAATTTCAAGGTTATCCATGTTGTATTGTGCAACAAATGGTACTTGATCCTTTTCTGCGTTTGCATAATAATCCATTTTATGCATATGCCACATGTTGACAGAATATGAGTTGTTTCTACTTTTTTTGGTTATAATGAAACAACCCTGCTAGGAGCAATAGTCTCAGCTTAAAACTAAGGTAAGATGCACCTAAGTCAAGCCATATTGTTGTTGTGTACTATAAAGTCAGAAACGATGCATAGCTGACCCTCCAATCAGTTTTCAGAGGAAGTTAATCACCGGAGGAGATGGCCCATCCTTCTCCCGCGGAGCAGCTGGTGGCCTCGGACTGGGTGTCTTTGGAATTGTAGCGCAACTTCTTTGGTATGTAGCTGAATGTTAGACAATAAAAATAGATGACAGAAGAAGAAGTGATGCTTTTGAGTCGTGGTGGAGAAGAGTACGGAATATCTCATGGACTGCCAAAAGAACAAATAACTATGTCTTGGAGAAAGTGCATCCAGTTTGCTCCTTAGAGGCAAGGATTAATTTCACATAGTAGGGCATGCTGGTAGGGCATACAAGGAGCCACTCCTTGGAAAGACACCAAGTTCTTGGAAAAGGTGGAGGATCACAGAAAGAGGGGAAGACTCTCAACAAGATGAATTAACATAGTGACTTCACCAGAGGGCTCGAGTGCAGCAGAGATGGTGAGGATGGCACAGGATACAGCAAGATGCAGATCCATGTTCACAGGGTCGCTGAGTCGCAGTTGACTAGATGGTCTATCAACAATAGCAACAACATTCATATGCAAATTTTGTGTGGAAATATGTTTCCAATTCTCTTGGGTACTAAAGAGTGGAATTGCTGGACTAGGACTATATAAATACTCTTGTTTGAACAAAAGCTGAGAAACTTGTCAAACTGTTTTCCAAAATGTCTGTACCAGTTTCTATTTTTGTCACCCATGTCGGAATGTGTTGATTTCCCATCTCTTTAGCAACAACTGTTAATGTCTGTCTTTTTTATGGTTGTATTCTTGTGGGTGTGAAAAGAGTTCTGCGGTTCAGAAGTCCCCAGAGGGCTCTTGTATATTGCAAGATTTGAGACCCAGAGGTCCCTGAAGACATACTTAATTTTTATTTTTAATTTGTTTAAATTTTCTGATTCCACTAATAACACAGAGAGAATTCTTGTCTTCATGTGGTTTATGTCTACCTAAGTAAACATACTGTTGTCATTGTTGTTGTGTATCCAAGAGTTGAACTGACCCATAGCTGACTCTCCAGAGGGTTTTCAAAGGCAGTTAAATAGAAAGAGATTGTCCATTCTTCTCCTGTGGAGCATCTAGTGGCCTTGAACTGCCTGCTTTTGGGATTGCCGTGCAGCTTCTTGCCACTAGGCTACCAGAGCTCCCTTTAGAAGGAGATTAATGAATAAACCAAGGGTATGATTCAACTGAAAAAACAAATGAGAGTTCTCTATATTCTGATACATACTGATCTCTCAAATATTGAATTAATATTGAACATATGACAAAATGAAATTTTAAAACCCATATATTACAAATTGGAATAATTTTACCTAGGAGAACAAGGAACTAAGGGAGAGAATACTTTAAGTAAAAAAAAAACCGAACTCCCTGCTGATGAGTCAATTCCCACCTATAGGGATCTTCCATTAGGTTTTCTAGGCTGTAAATCTTTATGCAGGAGCTATTAGTGGATTTGAATTGCTAATCTTTCTGTTTGCAGCTCAACAGCAATGCAGCCCAACTCTTTGTTAATTTAATGCACCTGTTTTAGAGGCTGAACACTGTAACGCTGATGTGTCAAATGCATTAATGGTTGGTTACCCATGGCAGACAGTGTTGGGTGAAACTCCCTGATTAAAACAAGCTTGGAAGCAGGGGCGGCATCCACTTCTGTAATAGCTTGTCTCTGGAAACCCTATGAACCTGGAGAGAGGATGAAAGACACCCAAACGTCCGAGGATTCTCCTTCATAGGGTCGCTATGAGTCGCCTGCGACTTGACGGCACTTAACAACAACACAACAATTTTAGATCAGTAAAAAGGGCCCTGGTGGCATAGTCCGGGGTGTGTTTTGCTGTTAACCAAAAGGCCACAAGTCTCTGGTGAGTTTGGGTTGATAACAGTGATTTTTCTTTCGTATTTTAGATTACTGTTGTTGTGTGTTGACTGTAGAACCAAGTAAATGAAAATTGTTAACTATCTCAATTTCTTCACCATCCATACTGATGTTGCCAATTGGCCTAGTGGTGAGAATCTTTGTTTTCTTGATGTTGAGCTTCAATCCATATTGAAGACTGCAGTCCTTGACCTTCTGCAGGAAGCGTTTCAAGTCCTCCTCAGTTTCAGCAAGCAGGGTGTGTCATCCGCATAACACAGGTTATTGATGATTCTTCCACCAATCTTGATGCCATATTCCTCCTCGTGCAGCCCAGCGTCTCAAAATGATCTGTTTTGCATACAGATTGAAAAGGTATGGAGACAAAACACATCCCTGATAGACCCCCTTCTTGATTTTGAACCATCCAGTGTCTCCTTGTTCTGTTCTGATGACTGCCTCCGGGCCAGTATGGATGGTGAAGAGATTGAGATAGATAACAGTTTTAGTTTACTTGGTTCCACAGTCAACACTCTTGGTAACAGCAGCCAGGAAATCAGGAGATGAATTGCATTGGGAAAGTCAGCTGTGAGGGGCCTCCCAAGAGTACTGAAGAGCAACGATGTCAGGCTGGAGACTAAGGTGCGCCTGACCCAATTACGTGCTATGCATCAGAGAGTTGGACAGTGAATAGGGATGATAGAAAGAGAACTGATGCCTTTGAGCTGTGGTGCTGGAGAAGAGTATTGTTGATACCATGGACTGCTAGGAGAACAAACAGGTTTGTCCTGGAAAGGGTGAAGCTAGAATGCTCCTTGGAGTCAAGGATTCTGAAGCTTCATCTGACATACTTTGGGCATGTTGCAAGGAGGGACTGGTCCTTGGAGAGGGATATCATGCTTGGGAGAGTGGAGGGACGGCTCAGGAGAGGAAGACCCTCAATGAGATGAATCGATTCTGTGAGTGGAGTGGTGGGAATGAGTGCGTTTGAGATGGCTAGGTTGGCACAAGATAGAATGGCATTTAGGGGTCTTGTATATAGGGTTGCTATGAGTCACAAGCGACTCGATGGCACATAACAACAACAACAACAATTTTAGATTGGTAAAAGAAGCCAATCTCCAAGGAGGTAATATTTAAGTTGGGATGTGACGGGTAGGAAGGACCCAATGTGGGCATCCTTCACAATTTTGTTTTGCCCAATTTTATGTGAATTGCTGGTTTGAAGCAATACTTAAAAAATAATTGTCTAATATGTCTACTTATATGTATAAGGAGCGTTGGTGGCCTAGTGGGTAAGGAGTTTCACTGTCAACCCAAAGATAGGCAGTTAGAATCCGTCAAGCTGCTCCATGGGGAAAGATGAGCAGTCTCCTCCTGAGTGGTTTAGAGTCTCTCTGAAACCTGCTGGAAGTATATAGCTATGAGCCAGTTCTGATTCAAAAGCACATAACTACAACAGCTATATATACACACACACACACAGACATACATACATACACCCTTTGGTGGTGTAAATTGTTAAGTGCTAGACTAGTAACTGAAATGTTGGTGGTCAGAATCCACATGTAGGTGCCCCTGAAGACAATTCTAGTGATTTATTTCTGACCTGTTCACAGTTTGAGCAGTTCCGCCCTGCACGCATGGAGTCGCTCTCATTCAGAATCCACGTCCCAGCAGCTAGCAGAAACAATTGCATGCCAGTTCTTCAGCAAGCATTCAAGATTCTGTTTGACGACATGGGAATTTATTACATATCTTTCTCTTTTTATTTTGGAAAAAAAATTAAATTCTTGTGCAAAACCAATTTCGTGGTTTTCACATGACTCTCACCTTGACAGTGATAAATAGTGAGATACTTTAAATAGTCATTTTTGTTTTCTCTAGGTCTGCCTGAATATTGTGTACAGTATTCAGTATTAGCTCCAGAAAACGGGTGGGGTGGGGAATCTTAAGAGAGTAATAGAAAAAAATTCATTTGTTGGCAGCTATTCCTATTCCTGAATGCACAGTGCATTCTGAGTGTATGTGCTATAGAAAGAAAAGCCTTTGTGATAAATAATATATTTGATAATGATCAGCAGGGAGAAAATGTTTTCAGTTGAAGAGTTTGGAATGAATTAGAATAAGTATAGGAGAAGGAGGGCTGCTCTGTGTGAAGGACATCTTTTGCATTATGGATGGCTTTGAAGCTGAAGAAACCATGATGGTTTGGCTTTTTAATACCCTTCCCTCTGCAGTGTATATTTGCAGCCCTTTCTTAAATACCAGCTTTCAAAGGGCTTGGCTCTCAGATTCCGTGATTTTACATATATTATTTCTTTCAATCTTTTCAAGATCAGCAAATATGACTATCCCTTGTTTATATATGAATAAGCTGAGATTCAGAAGGGTTCACTAAAGCCCCCAGGGTTACAAAGCTGAGCCAACATCTCACTGTGCACAAATTAAAGAAATAACTAGGGATTTCAGAACAAACTTCAAAATTACTCTTTTTAAAATTATACCAGCTTATTTAAAATTTTTGAATACATTGTTTTTCAGACCAGATTCTTCCAACTTTCCTCACACCCCATCCCATGATTAATCTACTTCCTCATGATTAATCACCCCCATCTTCATTCCTTTGCTTCCACCCTCTCCCCCGCGCCTCATAGTCATTCTACAATAATGGTTTTGTACAATATGTGTCCTTGTGGGACTGAGTCAATATACTCAGCATAATGCTCTCCAGTCCCTCCCAAGATAGGTAATAATTTACAAAATCATTGCTCCTTTGTGTCACATAGTATTCCATTGTATTGTTGTTGTTATGTGTTATTGAGTTGCCTGCAACTCATAGCAACCCTATGTACAACAGTCCTAAACCCTGCTCTATCCTGTGCTAAAGTTATTGTCTCTGACACACCTACTCCCATTACCCCACTCACTGAATCAATCCCTCTCATCGAGGCTCTTCTTCTCTTGCACTGTCCCTCCACTATCCAAAGCATGATGCCCCTCTCCAAGCACTGGTCTCTCTTAACAACATGTCCAAAGTATGACAGATGAAACTTCAGAATCCTTCCCTCCAAAGATCAGCCTGGCTTCACCCTCTCCAGGATGAACTTGTTTGTTTTCCTCACAGTCCATGGTATAGTCAATACATTTCTCCAGCACCATAGCTCAAAAGCAATTCTTCTTCTGTCATCCCTAGTCATTGTTCAGCTTTCTGATGTGTAACAAGTAATTGCAAAGACTATGGCCTATAACAAGCGCACTTAGTCTCCAGACTGACATCATTGCTCTTCAGTACTTTAGGGAGAGGTCTCTGACAGCAGACTTTCCCCCGTTCGTCTTTTGATTTCCTGGCTGCTGGTACCAAAAGTGTTGATTGTGGAGCCAAGCAAACTAAAGCTGTTAACAGTCTCAGTCTCTTCAACATCTATCATGTATGAATGTACCATAATTTCCCAATCCATTCGATTGTGTTTGGACATTTGGGCTTTTTTCATGTTCATGTTTTTTCATGAACAATGCTGCACAAATCTGTTTGTGCCTCAGTTCTCATTTTCTCAGGCTACATTCCAAGTAGTGGAATAGCTGGGTCATATGGAATTTCTATGTTCAGCTCCAATGTCTAAATTACTCTTGAGGACAAACTGCTTTAAGTGCCTCCAAGCATCTGCTGACTGTGTAACTTGAAGTATGAGAAGAGATTTAGCTTTCTCTTTTAAAAAAAATATAAGTGCTATTTTATTTTTTAAAAAATTTAATTTTATATGAGTTTGCTTACAAAGTTCATATACATTGTGTTTCACACTATACTTCGTTCACACTGTGTTTCATACACTCATTCCCATTCGTTATGTTTTCTAAAATTAATCACTATTGAACTATGCCCACCATTACCTTGTCTTTCCAGATCCCTGCTGGATCTTTCCCATTTTCTTTACCCGCTATCCTCCTACCCATCAAAGTGTCCAACCTTGTGATTACCGCCCTGCCATCCTCACCCCTCTGCTCTCACCCTCCCTCTCTTGGATCCTCATACACATTTTACTAGTTACCTATTTCCTGGTAATGGCCTTAATTAAGTAGCATTTGTATTTATGAGACTGTGTTAGTTGACTTGGCATAATGTTCTCCAGCCGTTGCTCCCTAGTGCTGCATAGTATTCCATTTTGTGAATGTATTTTTGTTTTACTAGATAAAATTACCTATTTCGTAGGAATCATTACTAACTCATTGTCTTCAGTTGGAACTTACTCCATTGGATTTTCAAGGCTATCAAACGTACAGGAGCTGTAGAGCCGCTCGCTGGAGGATTAGAACTCCCCAAGAGGCTCGGACTTTGTGTTAGCAGTGTAACTCCCTATGGACTAGGCCACCAGAGAAATAATAAAACACCTATTTACTTTTTCCCTTCCTCATTATCCCATCTGTCCCTGAAAGAAACTGGATGTTTGGCAGGTGCTAGATAGTAAATTACTGCTCTAACGGGTGTCTCACTGGTATTACAATACTACTAGTAATAATGATGCAGCTCCCATAGTGTCAACCTGCCTTTATCAGATGCATTTCTGAGGACCTTGAATCCTGTTCTATGTGCAGGATCTCTCCCCCTCCCCCGCTTCTGGAGTTTCGTGAACTACGTTTTACAACTTCTTACCCGATGATGCTTATGGAGCCAAGGTTTTGGTTTAGTTTCTGAAGTTTTACTGTTTTAGCCAAGTTCTCATACTTTTTATTATTCTACTGCGTAGAAAATGCAAGAGAGTAGGAACAGGCACAGAAAACTAGGGAGAATGGAAAGGGGAAAAAAAGACGAAAACCTAAACTAAATAGTTTTGCCTGAGCTGCGAGCGTCTTGGCCTTTGCATTTGAATGACTGCTCGCTGGCCATTTGGTCCAGCTTGGATGTAGAATAGCCCTGTGAAGATCTATTTAAGGTCATCCAGTGCCCTGCACAAGCCCAGAGCTGTGGGTTCCTCCAAGGCCGGCTTCCTGGTTAATTCCGTGCGGTATTCCCAGGGCCCAGGACGCTGCCTTGCGCGGGGCAGATGCTCAGACACGTTGGTAGGATGAATGCAAGGTGAGAGCCAAGACGACGCCAGGAAGCCTTTAGACACTCGAGGAGGAAGAGACTGGGTCTGAGCCGAGCCTACCGGGAGAATCGGAAAGTGCATGTGTGATGGAGAGAAAAGCGGAAAAGGGGACGTCCCAACCGCTGGAACTGGGACGGAGGCACGGGAACAGGGAAGGCCCAAGGAGGAACCACAAAGGTTCACCGAAGAATTGAGAAGTGGGCGCACCAAGAGGGTAAGGGCGAGACAAAGCCCAGCAGCCGGGGCTGGCAGCGAAGAGATGGAAGAGTGGCCGGGACGGGGGGCGGGCGCCTGGGGCACCCGGGCTCAGGGGGCGGCGCGCGGAGGAGGGGCGCGGGCGCAACCAAGTTCCTCGGCCTGCGCCCGGGTCCGCGTGCAGCCGGCGGGGCGGCGGGAGGAGCGAAGTGGGGCTCGGCGGGCTGAAACCCGAAACCTCCATTCCCCGAGCGCGGCTGGGAGGAAGGAAGCGGCGGCGGCTGAGGCGGAGAGGCGGTTCGGCCGGGCCCTGAGCTGCCGCGGCGGCGGCTGGGCGGTGAGCGCCGGGCGGGGGGCGCCGGGCGGCGGGGGGCTGGCCTCGCGGAGGGGGCAGCGGGGATGCAGCAGTTGTGAGTTTATTGTGCGGGCAGGAGGGTGGCCGGGGAAGGGTCTCCGCGCCCCCTGCCCCCACACCTCTCCGCCTTCACGGCACTTCCCGCGCCCCCTCGGAGGTAGGGGCTGTCCTGGCCGCACCCCACCTTGTTCTGGGGCGCCGGAGCTCTTTGTGAGGGGATCTTGGGGGCGCGTCCCTCCTTGGCGCTCAGGGGCTTCTCGGAGGCCCTTTCCATGCTGTTGTGGCACCCGACTCATTTCTCCTGCACAGCCTGAAGCCCCCTTTCATGTCCCCCGGGGGGAAGGGGGTGGCCACCGGTTCGTGCCTGGGACCCTGCTGCTGGGGCTTGGCTTCTCCGGCCTGGGGGCTGCACGCCCTCTGCAGAGGAGGCTGTGGGGCGAAGGGCCTTTGATCCGCAATTGGAATCCGTGAGGACCAGGTCAGTAACATCCTCCCAGTCGGAGCTCGGGGCGCTTTTCCCCAAAACCTGAATGGGAGGCGCGCCCCTAAGTCTCCCTGTCTGGTTGCGGCACCATGGGATGGGCGCCACTGTCCCTCAGATATTCAAGAGAGAGTTGACCAGCCCTGTTCTCATCCTGGGTTCGAGGTTAGCACCCCGCCCCTATGTAACCTCTTGACAAAGGCAGGTGGGGTGGGGACGTCTGCTCGGTTAGCGGGATATGCTCGCTCTGTGTGCAGCGAGAGCCCGCCTGCAACCACCTAGGTCTGCCTTTGGTCTACTTGTTTTCACATCTTTGGGGCTGTTTTTGTGGGTTATTGTTCTTTCCTCCTTTTTGCAAAGAGCTTTTAAGAGCGGGTCATTTGATCCACCTCCGTGTGAAGTAGGGAAATGGTGCGGTTTTGGAGGGAAAGGACCTCACTCATTCCTGGATTTGCCTTGGCCGGGGTGCGGTGGGGTGGGCAGGGTCAGGGACGATGATAAATAAAGTAGCGACCTTGTCCCAGCAGCACGAGCAAGTGGGGAGCTCAGGTCCTATGCCTCCTCCCAGTCGAGCCAACCCTGCCTTTTGGTCTACTTTTATTCTCTGACCAAGACCCTTTAAAAGAGAAATTCAGAGAGTTCCTGCTGTTGGGAAATAATGACCTTCTCTGGCAATTCATTTTGCTGCAGCCTCCAAGAGCGAGCAAGAGTCCTTCTGAGACCCCAGAGGGCCCAGAGGACGTGGGGTGCAAGGAACGACCTGAGATCACCCAGTATCGCCGCCTTATTGACTCTTGAACTGGGATTCATGGACCCGTTCTGTCAGTTCTTTCAGACTGTTTGTTGACTTGTGTTTGTGGAGCGGATTCTGACTATTAGTGATTCTGACTCTTAGTGATCCTAGAGCATCAAGCAGAACTGCCAGGTAGGGTCTTCTAGGCTGTAACCTTTACAAAGCTAATCAGCCCCAGCAACAGGCCAGTTAGCAGCTGAGTGCTTTCACAGTTGCCACCTTAAAGTTCATGTCAGCGCATCCCTCCTTTATTGCCCTAAGTCTACTCTTCACCTTACTTTATACCTGTGCTTATTTTATAAGCACTTCTAAATAGTGTTTGTTCTGAGTCTTTTCCCTCTCTCATTCAGCAACAGCCCTATGAGATTCTATTAGCTCATGTCCCAGGTGAGGAAGCAGCTTCTCTAACTCAGGCCCCCTCCTTACTCAACAACCCTGATTGGCATTTCAGAAATGAAACTCACGGTGTCAGGTGCCACATCATCCATCTTTTTGCGTTGCAGTCTTAGTTTGTTGCCCTGGGGATCCTCTGAGAGACTGGACAATGCAATGGACAAGAGGAGGAACCAACTCATGGGAGATGGGGTGGCCTCAGGTGGAAGTGTCTGAGGTGTCAGTTGAAGGAGAAACAGTTCTGTGGTGTGAACTCTGTTGCTAGCAAGGCCTCAGGACCCCTGAGTGCAGGAGGACACTGTGTGGGAAGCTGAGTGGAGGCAGCTTGCAAGCATACCTCCCAGAAGGAGGCAGGTAGGTGCCTCAAGGTCCTAGCTCACTGCTGTCTGAGTCTTTGGAGAAGCTGTCTGTTTGGCTTTTTAGGAGAAAAAGCCCTGGAATTTTTAAATGAGTAACTTATTTTTCCCCCCCAAAAAAGTAGGTACAGCTACATTGCACATTATACGGGCAGGCTGGTTATGACCTGCAGACCCTTTGAGAACAAATGCTGTCTGTCATTCTAAGATGCAGTAAAACATGACTGGAGGGCAGACTGAGTGTCTTCTGTTTTTCTTTAATAACAAAACATCAACAAAACTAGAGATAGCTATCCGTGCTGCTTAGAGGTGTAAGAAGAATTTAATTTATGGCTTTATTCATTCAACCTTTATTCATTCTCGTCTGCCCCACCCCGGGAGAAAGAATACTTAACAACTGGTTTTTATCTGTTTCTTTGGCCAGTTTGTGTGTCCAGCAGCAGAGAGGAGAGAATGCTTGGTAAATGCATTTGAGGTGTAGGCATGTAGAAAGGGCAAAAATGGGTAGCAGTCTAGTCAATTCTCATAGGATAGAGTGACTCTAAAGGGCAGAGCAGAACTGTTCTGTTGAGTTTCTGTCACAAATCTTTATAGGCGTAGACTATCTCATCTTTCTCTCTTGGAATGGCTAGTGGTTTAGAACCACAGATATTTTGGTTGATATCCCGCTGCTTCATCCACTGTGCCACCAGGGCCCTTTGGAAAGGAAAAAGCAAGAAGTGGGTGGTAAAGACTGGAATGCCTTCCAGGAGGAGGTACTTCCGAAGAAAAATAAAATTTAAATGCTGATAGATTCTTCAAACTTTCCCTTAAAAAAAAAAAAAAAAAGCTTAACCAATTTATATTTCTTCTGATTGCCCTTGTCCATCCAATCTTTTTCCTATTTTTTCTGTTGAAATATTTTCAATTTCATTGATTTGTGGGGCTCATTCTAAATTCTGTGCTTTAATTCTGTTATTTTTTATAATGCTATTTTTAAGTGCCTTTGGGTTGAGTACAACTCCTCTTCTGTCGTGCACCATCATTGTCATCCCCAACACACTAGAACCCCTTGCTCCAGACACTGTATCAGTACATCCCATTGAGGGTAGGAGAGGCTAATTTTTATTATGTTGTTGTTATGTGCCATCAAGTTGCTTGCGACTCATAGTGACCCCATGTACTGCAGCTGTGAACCCTGCTCTATCCTGAGCCAATTTCATCGTCTCTGACACACCTACCCCCATTATCTCAGTCAATCCATCTCATACAAGATCTTCCTCTCCTGTGCTGTCCTTCACCCCTCCAAGCAAGATGTCTCTCTCCAAGGACTGGTCTCTCCTTGCAACATGCCCAAAGTATGTTAGACAGAGCTTCAGGATCCTTGCCTCCAAGGAGCAGCCTGGTTTCACCCTCTCCAGAACAAACCTGTTTGTTCTCTTAGCAGTCCGTGATGTATTCAATACTCTTCTCCAGCACCACAGCTCAAAGGCTTGATTCTTCTTCTGTCATCCTTAGTCATTGTCCAGCTCTCTGATGCATAGCAAATAATTGTGAAGACCATGGCCTAGATCAGACATACCTTAGGCTCTACACTGACATCATTGCTCATCAGTACTCTGGAGAGGTTACTGACAGCACATTTTCCCAGTGCAAATCATCTTTTGATATCCTGGTTGCTGGTACCAAGACTGTTGGTACCAAGAGTGTTGATTGTAGAGCCAAGGAAGCTAAAGCTGTTAATCTCAATCTCTTCACCGTCTACCATAATGCTGCCAGTTGGCCTAGTGGTGAGAATCTTTTGTTTTCTTGATGTTGAACTCCAGTCCATATTGAAGGCTGCAGTTCTTGATCTTTTGCAGCAAATGCCTTCTGTCACCTACCTGAACTTTGATTGCATCTTTGTGTAGAAGTTTAAAAAATGTTTATGAAATTATATTCCTTGCCATTTTTCTTTGTGGCTTCTAACTTCAGAAACTCTTTTCTATCTCAAGACTGTATAAATAGCCTCTTGAATTTTCTCTTTCTTTTTTTTCTTTGCGTTAGTTTCCCTCCTTAAAGATGCCCTTAATCACTTTGTCTTGCAGTGGTTTTTCAGTTTGCCTTCTGTTCGCCACACTGGAGAGGCCAACAGACTTACATTTTCTGGGAATCTCTTTAGTATATTTAACATCTGTGATTTTTTTTTACTACAGGAACCCTGGTGGTACATTGATTAAGCACATAGATGCTAACCAAATGGTTGGTAGTTCAAACCCACCAGTGGCTCCATGGAAGAAAGATGTGGCAGTTTGCTTTCCTAAGGAGAACAGGTTTGGAAACATTACTCAGTAATTCTGCTCCCTTCTGTAGGGTCACTGACAGAATCAGTGAAAGGGTAATGGGTTTTGGTTTTCATTTACCTCTGTGGTGACTTTTCCACTTAGTATTAAGAGGTCAGCACTTCTCCAGGTGAGTGGAGAAGGAGAAAAGGTAACAGTTGGAGAACAGCAGAGGGTGTCTGGAGAACAAGGAGTGATTTGGAGTAGCTGAAGTGGAGAGTGCGTTTCTGGTCTGGAAGTGACAGACAGTACATATGACCTGCACATAAGTAAATTCTGTAAGTGGCATAGAGTCCTATGGTTTGAATGGTCCTCTATTTGGATATTCTTAGTCTGAAAGATCTGTTCTTTGGGGACGAGATCAAAGATAAGAAGATGAAATACAGTTGTCTGGTAGCAATCCGGAGGAAGGATGGTGAGGCCTCTGAGCTGGTGCGACAGCAGTGAGGGTCAAGCTTTGGTTTAGAGTTTAGGGTTGTGCTGCATGTCGGTGATAGGAAACGGAGCAGGCTTCCATTTATTTATTGCTTTTGATACGTTTTCCCCACTCAATCCTAACAAACACACCGGAAAATAAATATAGAAAGATACTTTTATTAACGTACTCAAAAATCACATAGCCAGGAGGTGCCAGTCAGGGTTCAGAGCCTCAGCAGGATTACTGGCATGAGTGATCTGGACTCCCTCTTGTGTGGTCAGGTAGGTGGTAGTGGAAACATATTGGGAGGGGGCTGGCAGAAGCGGGGATGATCAATTTCATTTCATAATGACTCTGAGGCTCCTGGCTATGAAATATGGGAGGAAATATCTAGTAACTAGTTCAGTATGAGTCCTCCAGTCATTGTAGATGGAGATCCAGCAGTAGAAATAGACTATTACTTGCAAAAAAACCTAGTTTAGACAATCTAGTTCTAGTCTGAAGTAGATTGTCTATTACTTGCAAAAAAACGAGCCCTTTTTGACAGTCACCTCTCTATAATTTACCTCTTTTGGTTTTCTACTGCTGGATCTCCATGCCCTTGATGAGATGGGTCAATTCTGTGATTGGGGTGGTGAGAATGAGTGTGTTGGAGACAGCGAGGATGGCACAGGATAGAGCAGCGTTTAGGGCTCTTGTACATAAAGTCGCAACGAGTCACAAATGACTCAATGGCACATAATAACAGTTCAGACTGGCTTAGGCAAAAGAGAACATGATTTCCTCACATCCCTTTAAAAACACTCAAGAATATTAATCAGGCTTCAAATGTGGCTAGATTCAGGGTTTAAAGTCTTTCATCAAGACTCGTGGTCTCACCTCTTGTTTTGTCAAGGTGCCCTGGTGGCCTAGAGGGTAGAGTGGTGCTGCTGACCCAAAACCTCCTGGTTTGGATCTACTCGTTGCTCCAGGAGAGAAACTGGGCAGTCTCCTTCTTATGTGACCTCCAGCCTCTGGAATCCCACTGGAGGATCGGCTCTGAGTAGGTTCTGACTTCACAGTGATAAGCTTGTTGGATCTTGTTTGTGTGGGCAGCTCTAGGATCTCCCTTGTCATGGTGGAAAGTGGAAGCCACAGGCTCATGTCTGGAGGGAGAGAGGATCTTTCTCCTAACCATCCCAACAGCAGTTGTGTTAACGTCTCAGAAAGCTCTCTGATTGGGCTACAAAGAACTGGAATGTGCAGCTGGTGAGCCACAGAAGAGACCAGACACAGGGGACACATGGTTCATTTCCTATTCTGATGAGAGAGCAACAGTATCCCAGAGAGCATGGTGGGAAAGATTAACAAAAAGGAAGGGCCTATTGGATTTGGCAGTTCAGAGGACATTGGTGGCCTTTTCCAAATCAAACATTGTCATTTATGTTTAATGTAGTGAGGCAAGACTCGCTTCTATAGCCTTTGATGGGTCTTATGGTTAAGTTTTTGTTGCCTTCTCTATCCTAACTCAGGGATAGCCAGTTGAGGGCAGAGATGTGGTGACAGCTGTCTGGAAATGTGAGCTTTGCCATAATCAGGTATGTGACTACAGACAACTCATGCCACTTCTCTGAGCTTCAGTTTTGACATCTATAAAATATGACTAAAATGTGTTACTTCTAATACCTTATTTAGGCTTTAAGTGTTGGAGTCCCTCACTGTCAGGTGATGAATGCATCTAGTCGCTTTTCCCCAGCAGCCTCTTAACTGGTCTCCTTGCTTCTGTGCTTGCCCTCTACACTCCCTTCTCTTCCCAGCAGATCTCCAGGCTGACTGCTGTCAAGTAAGTTCTGACTCACGTGATCTTCCATCAGGCTCCTGAGTTCGTGAATTGTGGTGCAAGAGGACTGCCCATCTTTCTTCCTTAGAGCCACTGGTGGATTTGAACCTTGGGAGATGTACAGTCTTCGAGTTAGCAGTGAACTTGCTGTGGACCATGTCACCAGAGCTCCCCTCAGCCCAGCAGAGTGATCCTTTAAACATAAGCCAGTCACATCATTCCACTAGTGTCGCATGTAGAATAAAATCTCAACTCATTGCACTACCCATAGTGTCCTCCGGGATGTAGGGCCTCTGTGCCTCCAAAGTCCACCCATCTCCTTTCTTCTTTCTCTATCTTCTTGATTTTCCTCAAACATACGAGGCTCATTCTGACCTTGGGCCTTTGTAGGGTCTCTTCCCTGGGCCTGGAGGGGGTCCTCTTCTAGATCTGACTGTGACTATGTTCTTACCTCATTGTTAGGCTTAAAATGCCACCCTTCAGATAGACTTCCCTGAATGCCCTATGTAAGACACACACCCGTACCCAACCCACTTTCCCACTCCCTTGTCTTCTACCCTGTTTTACTTTTTTCACAGCATGTACTAGTATCTGGAATTAATTTTACCTCTATCATTTGCTTATTTACTCTGTTTGCTCTCTCCATTTCTTTTTATTTTTAT
>NW_006399807.1:10158953-10228405 GCF_000299155.1 Elephantulus edwardii | reverse complement strand
CATAGTGGTTGCACCATTTTACACTCCCACCAATACTGAATAAGGGTTCCAGTTTCTCCACAACCTCACCAGCATTTGGTTTTGCTATTCTTACTGGGGTCAGATGATATCTCATAGTTGTTTTGATTTGCATCTCTCTTAGAGCTAGGGATTTTGAACATTTCTTCATGTGTTTGTTTGCCATCTAAATGTCTTTGGTGACGTGTCTGTTCATATCCTGTGCCCATTTTCCAATTGATTATTTACCTTGATCTTGTTGTGGTGCTTTCTCTCCATTTCTTAATGAAGGCTCCAGAAGATGAGAGACACCTCAGTCATGAGTAGGATAGTGCTTAGTGTAGAGGGGCTGTTCAAGAAACATTTGTTATCAGCTATGAGAAGAAGGGAACTAGGGCCAAAAGTATGGGAGTATCTGGAACCAGTGCTGGTTTGGCTGTCATGATGAAGGAGAGGACATCCCCTCTTCCTAAAAAGGGGGTTTATGAGATGGCATCTGCCTCAAATATGGCCATCAGAAAAAAAATGTACTCAGAAAGAATACTTCTTTATGCAGTTTTAAAATGATATTTGCTTTTCTAGCAGTATGAACTTAATTAGTTCACTTGGCTCTATGATGATAATGAGTGAAAAAATAATTAAGGATAAAACCCAATTAGCATAGTAATCATTGTTTATCTTGTGATGGAAGTAATCATCTCAGTCTTACCCTCAGCATAGCATCTTTTCTTGTCTTGTTGGGGTGAGTGCATGTGTGTGTGTGTATGTTTATGGAGGGGATTGTTCTATTTTCCTGGAGCAGTTTAATAAGTATATAAAAAGTGGAGCGAGGAGGATGAATCCAAATTGCTTTTGCAGAGCAGAATGTCTCAACCTCTGTCCTACCCAAGTTTTTGATCAGGTAGTATCTTGTTGTGGGAGTCCGTCTTGTGCATCCCTGGCCTCCACTCATGAGATGGCCAGTAGCACATTCCTAAATATGACAATAGAGAACTGTCTTGAGACATTTCCAGATGTCCCCTGCTGGCCTTATTTCGAACAACTGATGTAGAATATTAGGGAAGGGACTGGGCTTGATGGTTCTGTAGAGTTGCCACATTGTTTCCACTCACCCCAGCCATCCTGATTCTTGATTCTCCTCACTGACATCACTTGATGTTCTTCTTTAAAAGGTGAGATTTGCACTTCAAGGGTAGGAATTTTGAGCCAAAGGAAGCAGAGAACATTAGCCCCCACACTTGCAGATGGAAGTGACTTAAAATTGCATGTCTCCCAGCCCAGCTGGTCACCTGGGTGTCTGCAGTCTGTGCTTCGCCCGGGCACCTGTGTGGCTTCTTCAGCACTTGTGTGCTTCAGCTCTGTGAGGGAACACATTTCTGCAGTCCCTTTAGACTCCATGTTCCGAGGCGCCGAGCCCCGAAAGAAGTTAGAGGTGTGTCTATGTTGCCATCTTTGGAAACAGTCAGATATCTTTGTATTCTGCTGAAAAAAATGCAGTATTCTTTTCATCTCTTAAATAACTTTCTTAAGCAGTTTTTGGGTTTATTCTAGCAGCCAGTGCATTAGCTTTTCGCACACGCTATTTCATAGTTTCCTTTCCACATTTAAATACTCACGGCTGTGAAGCCCATTATATAGCAACTCCATCTCTGTATCATTGCCATCTCGTAGGTCCCAACACAGAGCCACCCTCCTTCAGGCTCCCCAGAAGGTGAATCATATGGGAGCAGAATCTGCTTGTCTTTCCCCCATAAAACGACTGCTGGATTTGAACTGCCAGAGTATATCAGCCTTAGGTGTAGTGGCTGCAACTCTTAAAGGCCAAGCCATCAGAGTTCCTTGTATTGCAGTTATACATTGTTGTTCTTAGGCATCACTGAGCACACTATGCTCGTAATCATTCTATGAACAGCAGATCTGAACTTTGCCCTATCTTGCCTCGTCACAATCTCTGTCATGTTCAAGCCCTTTGTTGCAGTTACCATATCTGTCCATCTTGTTGAGGGTCTTTCTTTTGCAGACCCTATCTTTGCTAACGTGATATCTTATTCCAAAAACTGGCCTCTCTTGACAACATGCCCAAAGTATGTGAGATGAAGTTTTACCTCCTTGCCTCTAAGGAGCATTTTGGTCCAACACTTAGTCCAACACAGATTTGTTTGTTCTTTTGACACTTCATGGACCAGTCAGTACTCTTCTCTGATACCCTAATTCAAAAGCATCAATTCTTCATTGTTCTTCCTTATTCCTTGTCCAATGCAGTTGCATAGGACTGAAAAAACGGAAGTTTCCAAGGCTGTGAATCTGTACAGAAGTAGATTGCCACCTCTTTTCACCATGGAATGGCTGGTGGAGCCAAATCACTGATCCTTTGATCAGCAGCTCGGTATTTTCACCACCACACTGGAAGGGCTCTGCAGCAGCCATACAAAGTAGGTTAACCTCCATCCTCCTCTTAATGAGGAGATTGAGTCTGGCAGAGGTGAAGGGACATGTACAAAGCCACGTGGAGTTCAAATCCAGCTTCTATCAAGATGCCAAACCCCTAGGCTCTTCCGAGTCACTATCAGACATGAGTGGAGATTAATGAATGAGTAGAGAGAATATAAAATATTTATCTTCCTCTGTGGGCAAAGTGCTGTTGTTGTTGTTATGTGCCATCGAGTCACTTGTGACTCAGCGACAACTATGTACAACAGCCCTAAACTCTGCTCTGTCCTGTGCCAATTGCACTGTCTCCAATACACCCATCCAGATTACTCCAGTCATTGATTCAATCCACCTCATAGAGGGCCTTCCCCTCCTGCACTGTCTCTCCACCCTCCCAAGCATGATGTCCTTCGCCAAGGACTGGTCCCTCCTTACAACGTGTCCAAAGTATGTTAGATGGAGCCTCAGAATCCTTTCCTCCAAGGAGCCACCCGGTTTGACCCTCTCCAGAATGAATTTGTTTGTTTTCTTAGCAGTCGATGGTACTCTCAATACTCTTCTCCAGCACCACAGCTCAAAGGCATCAATTTTCCTTCTATCCTCCTTGGTCATTGTCCAACTCTCTGATGCATAAAAGCACAGTTAGGAATGCAAAAAAAAAGCAAACTAAGGATTCATACACTACCTACAGGGGAAACCATCTTTCCCCAAAAGGAGCTTATACCAAGTGAAGATATGCATGTCTGAAAGGATAGCTAAAAGAGGAAAAGTTAGGTAGTAAGATGTGGTGAGGATCGTTTTGTGGGTGGAATATTCTAGGAGACTTCCCCAAAGTTTCCACCTAACAATGGCTCTTCACAGGAGCAGGCAATAAGGGAGATGATGTTGGTTTGCAAGCTTTCTTGCAAAAGTAGACCCTTGCCTGCCTTTTCGGTGTCAGTTCACTTGAGGTTCATTTCTAAAAGCCACTGTGAATCAGTAACAATATATAACAATGGATTTGAGTTTAACATCTTCAGACATAAAAAATCGTAATAGTTCACATATGTGCAAGTCATTGTTTTTTGGTCTGCAGACAGACAGAGCTTGGGGGTATTTGGTTGGGAAGACCCCTGAAAAGAACTGCTACTTGTATTTTGAGAATGCCTAAACATTTCTCATGTGTTAGGGTAGTTTTTAGAGGAAGTAGAAAGCAAAGGCTAAGTAAAATAGCCAAGAAATAGCAACAGTCTACCTTAGATATTGTTAGAGAAGTCATTACTTAGTAATATCCAGTTAGACCTAAGAAAGAAGTACTTCAAGGCTCTGTGGTCTCATTGTTCATTCATATAGTCTTTTATTTGTTACATATTTACTGGACACTTTGTGTTTGTCATGCTCTGTTCTAGCTCTAAATGCTGATTTTTTTTTAAATAAATAAATCTACAGACCAAACGTTCCTGAAAGTCATTAGCAAGATAAATACATTCTCTCTCTCTTTTTCTCTCTGTGTGTTTTGTGTTGTGGTTAGCTGCTGTTGAGACATCTCTGACTTGTGTGTAACAGAATGAAACATTACTTGGTCCTGCACCATCTTCACAATGACTGACCTGATTGAGTCTGTCATTGTGGCTGTTGTGCCAATTGACCTTGTGCTTCCCCAAACATGTTGTCCTCTGATGATTGGTCCCTCTTGATAAGTGTCCCAAACTACCCAATCAGGCAATACTTTGCTATGACCTATAAGGATCTCATTGGTTAAATTTTTTTTTAAACTAGATTAGCAAGCCTTTCTTCCTAGTTTGACTTAGGATGGAAATGTTGCTGAAACCTGTCTATCCTGGGTGAAACTGCTATTGTTGTTATGTACCATCAAGTTGTTTGCAACCCAATGTACAACGAACCTTGTCCTGTCCTGAGCCAGTGTCACTAATTCCGACACACCAACCCCCACTGCTACAGTCACTGTATCTGTCCATCTTATCAGGGATCTTCTTCTCCTGTGCTGGCCCTTCACCCTTCCAAGCATGATGTCCTTCTCCAAGAACCAGTCTCTCCTGCTCACATGCCCAAAGTATGTGAGATAGATCTTCAAAATCCTAGCCTCCACAGAGAGATTTGGTTTTACCCTCTCTAAGACAAACCTATATGTTTTCTTGGCAGTCCATGGTGTGTTCAACACTCTTCTCCAGCATCGCAGTATGAAGGCATCAGTTCTTCGTCTGTCATCCTTAGTAATTGTCCAGCTCTCTAATGCATATCAAGTAATTGCAAAGACCATGGCCTGGGTTAGTCACACCTTAGTCTCTAGACTGACGTTGCTTTTCAGCACTCTGGAGAGGTCCATGACAGCAGATTTTCCAAATGCAATTCATCTTTTGATTCCTGACTGCTGGTGTTAAGAATGTTGATTGTGGAGTCCAGCAAGCTGTAACTATTAACAACCTCAGTCTCATCTCCATCTATCATGGTGCTGCCAATTAGCCCAGTGATGAGAATCTTTATTTTCTTATTGTTAAGTTTCAATCCATATTGAAGACTACAGTCCTTGACTTTCTGCAGCAAGTGCTTCAGATCTTCTCCAGTTTCAGCAAGCAAGGTTGTGTCATCTGCCTAACATAGGTTGTTGATGAGTCTACCTCCAATCCTGATGCCACATTCCTCCTTATAAAGCTCTGCTTCTCGAATTATGTGCTCTGCATATGGATTGAAAAGGTATGGAGACAGGATGCATTCCTGATGCACTCCTTTCCTGATTTTCAACCATGCAGTGTTTCCCTGCTGTGTTCTGAGGACTGCTTCCTGGTCCAAGTATAGGTTTCACATAAGCACAATTAGCTGTTCTGAGATTCCCATTTTCCTCAAGGTTAGCCACAATTTGTTGTAATCTACACGGTCAAATGCCTTTGCATAGTCAATGAAACACAGACGTTCCTCTGGTACTCTCTGCTTTCTGCCAAGGTCCATCTGACATTGGCAGTTATGTCTCTAGTGCCACGGCCTCTTCTAAAACTAGTTTGTATTTCTGGTAGTTCTCAGTTAATGTATTGCTTCAGTCATTTGTGGATAATGTTCTGTAGGATTTTGCTAAGTGTGTGATAATATCTCAATGGCATAGCTTCCAGAATCATAGACGCATGTAAGCCACCACAGTACAAAAAACTAACGAACAGGTGTTGGGTATGTGTGTGTTTATAGATATAGACATATCCACACATGCGTACACATAAACACATGCATCCAAAGAAGAAAGAAAGGAATGAGCCCATGATTGAATAGAAACCAAAACAAAATCCAAATCCACTGCTTTTGACTCTATCCTGACTCTCAGAGACCCTAAAGGACAGAGTAGAACAACCTCTCAGGGTTTCCAAGACTGAATCTTCACAGATGCAAACAGCCTCATCATTCTCCAATGGAACACAGTGGGTTCGAACTGCTGATCTCTTGGTTAGCCCAGCACTTTTTTTTACTATTAAATTTTATTAATTTTAATTAACATTTACAGAGATTTTGGGTTTCCATTCATTCATTGTTGCACTATTTTCTCAACCCTCCCCCCCAGTTCATTCCTCTTTCCCCCCCACCCTTGAAAGTCTGTTTTAATTGTCCCATTGCCACAGTGCTTGTCAAAGCCAGTTCTGATTAATCTCCTATGTCAGTGTGTCCCTTGCCATTCCCTGTCACTCCTCCCTGAGAGAGACTTCACCCTGATTCATAGGGAAAAGGGGATGGCGTATTCTTGTAGCTACTTCCTGCTGAAAAAGGACGCTGTAGGTTTCAGGGTGAAGATCTTCACTCACTACTCTAAAGGGGTCCTTTGGCAGTAGGAAACACATAGACTATTGTGGAGATTGATTTTGGAATTTAGATGCAAGCCCAGCACTTTTAACCACTGTACCACCAGACCTCCTCAGAAGTACTGAAAGGGAGTACAAAATGTTAGGTTGTGTGGGTGGGCTCCAAAGACTTTGTTGAAGAAATTACTCAAGAAGGGAGGGTCTAAAGAAAGTAAGAGAGTGACTAGCAAAGATTTCTAGGGTAAGAGAATTCTAGACATAGTGAAGTTCTTTGGGGTGGAAGCATTCCCTGGTGCGTTTAGGAAAGTGAGGATGCCATTGTGTTTGGAGTGGGAAGAATACAAAATAATTTGTATGGTGAGCCAATGGAGAGCCAGATTATGATGGGAGATGCAGGCCAAGGTAACACCCCATGAGACCAGAATCCCTTTGAGGGTCAGAGTTGAGGAATGACTTGTTCTGACCCTTTTCCATTTTGACTCGCTCTGGTTGCTGTTTACAATAGGAGCGATGGTAGAAGGGTAAGACATAGTGGAATTCCAAGTTCATTTCCAAATTAGAGCCAGCAGGATTGCTAATGGGCCAAATATAGATGGGATGTGAGGGGAAATGGGGAGTTAGGGACAGCTCTAAAGGTTAGGGTCTGAGCAGTTGGCAGGATGGAGGTATAGGACAAAGGAGAGCCATGCCACATTTGACAAGCAAATGCTTTGAAGTCTAGTCTTGAATCCATTAGGCTTGTGATGCTGCAAAGAGACGTGCTTAGTAGCCGGTTGAGTATATGCGTGCAGAGTTCTGAGGGAGGGGGGTTGCTTCTTGCCTCCTCAGTCGGTCTCTTCACTAGATCCATGATCCAGCTGCCTGTTGAATCACTGCTTCTGGCAGCGTTGTAAGGTAGGTTTGGAACGACCTTGGGCAGTTTTGACCTGGTCTGACCCAGTTTTGTCATTAGGATTTGTTGGGATTCTAGTTCCAGGCAGGATGGCTGTGGGCCAGTGTCTGTGGAGCCCTCTCTGAGCCTGCCCTTAAAAGCTTGTGTTTTTGTCCTCCCCATCAAGGGAATAGCACGGCCTGGGCTGGTGCCCCGTGACCTGGCAAAGGAAAGGTACCTGCCTTGTGTGTAGCTGAAAGGTTATTTCTATGGTGAGGACTTGCTCTAAAGCCTCCCTAAATAGCTATTAAAAACCTGCTCTTTTTTTTGTTTCCTAAAGTATTTTTTTCATGGGGTTTAAGACTCTGTCTTGAGTGGATTTTTTTCCTCATGAGTTCTGGAGGTTGTTTGTGGGTTTTCTGGGAGACGGAAATGAACCCTCTCCTTTTTGTATTTATTTGGGAGCTTGAGGGAGCTGATGGCAGTTTTTCATAAGTGGTGGCCTGGGGGAGAAAGATCAGTTTTGCCTTTTAACAAATTCAGTCGTGGCCCAGAGTTCAGTGCAGCGTGGTGCTGAATGCTCCTTTAGCTCCTTGAACACGCCACTTACAACAACCCTGAAAAATGCAAGTCGAGGTGTTTCATGAGCAAAACGTTGAGTTGTGTTTTAGCCTAGAATTTAAGGAGTTCCATCTGCTGGGGTGGGTGTTAACGGTTTTATTCAGCAGGCTCAGCTTTGGAATTACTGCTGTACTCGTCCCTTGTGAGGACTAATTCATGCTAGACAAGCCCTGGCTTCCTCCTCTGCTCCGGGAGCTTAGACTGGATGTTTTCTAAGGCTCTGCTCATCGCTAACAGTCCGTGGGCAGATCGCTGGCTTCATTCATCGCACCGCTCTCTCCAAAGCCTGCGCTGAAGGAGGCAGTGTGCACCTGTGCCCCTTTTTTTTTGCACACTTACCTAGTGGTAGGATCCTCTCCAGCCTTATTTGTTGATTTTTTTCTCTTTTCTCTTTCAATAAAATCATTAGGCCAGTGTGTCAATAAAATATTGTTGACCTAACTTGATTTGTTCATTGCACAACAGATGATGCCAAAACTAATTTTAAACCTCACTACTATCGAATCTATGCTGACGCAAAGCAACCATAGATGGCAGAGCACAACTGCCCCACAGAGCTTTTTACAGATGACCATATTCCCCTCCCCTCCCAGGAGCAGCTCATGGGTTCAACCTGCTGACCATTTCATTAACATATGAATGCTTAAGTTCCTGTGCCACCATTCAAAGAAAAGATTGTGGTCATGCTATTGTGTTGGCTCCGACCCCTAAGACCCCACATACAACAGAAATAGTCTCTGTCAGATTATGCACCACCCTCCCAGTCCTTGCTATGTAGCCACCTGGTCGATTCCTCTTGCTGAAGGTCTTGCTCCTCTTCAGTGACCCCTCTCCACATGACGTCTTTCTTTAGTGACTGGCCCCTCCTGGTAGCATGCCCAAAGTGTGTGAGATGGCCTCATCATCCTTGCTTCAAAGGAACAATCTGCCTGCCCTTCTGAAGGAGAGGCCTTAGCCAAAGCAGATGGGAGTTTTAATGGTGACATCTTTTCAGTTGGGAGACATAACACAGCTGGTGGGGGGAAAGTCTGCAAAGTAGACGAGGCCAGACCATGGAGAATTTCATCTGCTACAGTGAATAGATAGAGTGAAGATAAACGCATAGTCATAGAGCCAAGTTGCAGACCTGCTACCTGCCTGCCGTTCTCTTGACCTAATCATTTAACCTTTCTGACCCCCATTCTCCCAGTTTTATTATTTAGCAAACACACAGAGCTAAGAACTATCCAAAGTACTATAATACTGTAAGTATGACTCAGTGATTCCTCCCAGCAACCCAATTGTCCCCATTTTTATAGATGAGGAAGCTGAAGGCCGGACAGGTAAAAGTATGCCCAGCACAGGGCCGGTAAATAGTAAAATCACACTTTCTAGTTCTAGAGTTTGTGCTCTTAACTATTATGTTGCTTCTCTAAAATAAGAATATAATTTTATCTCTAAAAATTATTTAGAAGGTCAAGTGAGATGTGTGTAAAAGTAATTTGTATATTGCACCCACACACACACAAACACAGTCCAGAGTCATTGCCATCAAATTGATTCCATCTCCTAGGTAGCCATCCTGCAGGATGGAGTAGAACTGCCACACAGGATTTCCATAGCTGTAATTGCATTGGGAAAATCTGTCAGGGACCTCTCCAGAGTCCTGAGAAGCAATGATGTCAGTTTAGAGATTAAGGTGCGCCTGATCCAGACCATGGTCTTTGCAGTTACTGGTTATGTATCAGAGAGCTGGACAGTGACTAAGGATGACAGAAGAAGAATAGGTGCCTTTAAGTTGTGGTGCTGTAGTGTCTTGAACATGCCATGGACCACCAAGAAAACAAATAAGTCTGTCTCGGAGAGGGTGAAACCAAGTTTCTCTTTGGAGGCTAGGATTTTGAAACTCTGTCTCACATACGTTGGGTGTGTGGCCAGGAGAGATCAGTCCTTGGAGAAGGTCATCATGCTCGAGGGACCAGTCCTTGGAGAAGGTCATCATGCTCAGAAGGGTAGAGGGACAGCGCAGGAGAGGGAGACCCCAGATGAGATGGATTGATACAGTGCCTGAGGCAATGGGTGTAGGTGTGTTGGAGTCAGTGAGAGTGGCTCAGGACAGGGCAGACTTCTGAGACGTTATACATAGGGCTGCTATGGGTCAGAGGCGACTAAATGGCACATAACAACAGTCATCACAGAAGCAGATTGCTACATCGTTGTCCTACAGAGTTGTTGGTGAGTTTAGACTGCTGACCTTTTGATTAACAGCTTAGAACTTTAATCATTATACCACTGGAGATCCTATAAGTTGTGCAGTATTTGCAAATACAGATTTTTTTCCTTACTGCTTTTGTTGTTATGTACCATCAAGTTGGCACTGACTCATAGCTGACCCTCCAAGCAGATTTTCATAGGCAGTAAATTGCATAGGAGATGATTGCTCATATTTCCCAAGATCAGTTGATGGATTTGAACTGTGTACCTTTGGGTTGGTTGGCAGTGCAGACCACCAGAGCTAGCTCTTAACTCATTGTTATTTGGTTGGAACTGAGTCATCACTGACCCTCCAGTGGGTTTCCGAGGCTGTAAATCTCCAGGAAAGACATGGGCTGTCTTTCTTCTGTGGGACCACAGTTTGAACTGTCAGAGAGACACTGCCTTGGGGTTAGCAGTGTGACTCCCTACAGGCTAGACCATCATAACTCCCTAGTAGTTAGACAGTACATTTGAAATGGTTAAGAATCTCGGGTATAGGCATAGTGAAGAATGAGAGAATATGTATTCAGGAACCCCAGCGAACACCATATAGATTAGACCCCAAAAGAAAAACATCAAGGTATATCTTAGTTAAATTTGCCAGAACCAAAGATAAGGAGAGAATCCTGAAAACAGCAAGGGAGAAACAAAGAGTAACCTATAAGGGAGAACAGATAAGATTAAGTGCCGATTTCTCAGCAGAAACCATGCAGGCAAGAAGAGAGTGGAAGGACATATATCAAACACTCAAAGAATCTCGGGTATAGAGATAAAGGAATGGTTTGAGGATTGAGTCTTAGGAAAAAGCTTAGTTTTTGGAAAGATTTTTGACAGCCTCTCTGCTGATGGCATTGTTGATAGGGTCACGGTGGCAATGTCTGGGAAAGAACCTAGGTGTCCAGTCTTCCAGCTCCCCTGACAGAAGAATGCTGTGAAGGACAATAGGCAATCACATTAGTATGGATTTGCTGCTTGTGGCTATATCCCATTTAGTGCATTCTGACTCGTGACCCCATCCATATACAACAGAAGGAAATCTTGTTTCATCCTATGCTATCCTCACAATCTTCTCCCATTACAGTGCAGTCAACCCCTCTTCCTGAGGGTCTTCCTCTTTTCCTCTGACCTTCTGCTTTATCAAGTGTAATGTCCTTTTCCAGACACTGGCCCCTCCTGATAATGTATCCACAGTCTGTGAGATAGAGTCTCATCATCCTGGTGTCAGAGGAGAATTCTTAGAATTGCTCTTCTAAAACCTATTTGATTGTTCTTTTGGTCGTTCATGGTATAGCTCTTATTCTTTGCCAACATTACAATTCAAAGGCATCAGTTTGTTTTTGGTCACCCTTTTTTATTGTCAAACTTTTACATGCATATGTTGTTGTTGGTATGTGCCGTCGAGTCACTTGCAACTCATAGTGCCCCTGTGTATAAGAGCCCGAAACCCTGCTCTATCCTGTGCCAACCTACCCCCCATAGCCCAAGTGACTGAATCAATCCATCTCATCGAGGGTCTTCCTCTCCTGTGCTGTCCCTCCACCTTCCCAAGCATGATGTCCCTCTCCAAGAACTGTTCCCTCCTCGTAACATGTCCAAAGCCTGTAAGACGAAGCTTCAGAATCCTTGCCTTCAGGGTGCAGCCTGGTTTCTTCTTCTCAAGGGAAAACCTGTTTGCTTTCCTAGCAGTCCATGGTATATTCAGTAGTCTTTTTCCAGCACCACAGCTCAAAGACATCAATTCTCTATCATCCCTAGTCATTGTCCAGCTCTCTGATGCATAGCAAGCAATTGCGAAGACTATGCCCTGAATCAGGCACACCTCAGTCTCCAGACTGACATCGTTACTCTTATGTACTCTGGAGATGTCCCAGACGGTTGACTTTCCCAATAAAATTTGTCTCTTGTTTTCCCGGCTGCCAGTACCAAGAATGTTGATTATGGAGCCAAGCAAACTAAAACTGTTAATCTCAGTATCTTCATCATTCATAATGATGCTGCCAATTGGCCCAGTGGTGAGAATCTTTGTCTTTTTGATGTTGAGCATCAATCCATATTGAAGGCTGCAGTCCTTCACCTTCTGTTGCAAGCACTTTAAGTCCTTCTCAGTTTCAGCAAGCAGGGCTGTGGCTGTGTCATCAGCATAACACAGGTTGTTGAAGAGTCTTCCTCCAATCCTGATGCCACATTCCTCCTCATACAGCCCAGCCGCCTGGATGATCTGTATATAGATTGAAAAGGTGTGGAAACAGTATATATCCCTGGCATACACCCTTCTCGATTTTGAACCATGCAATGTTTCCGTGTTCTGTTCTGACAACTGTCTCCTGGTTCAAGTATAGGTTTCACATAAGCACAGTCAAATGTTCTGGGATTCCCATTCTTCTCAGAGTCAGCCACAGTTCGTTGTGATCCACACAAACACCTTTGCAAAGTCAATGAAACACAGATAGACAAATTCTCTGGTTTTCTCTGCTTTCAGCCAAGATCCAGCTAACATTAGGTATAATATCCCTACTACTACGGCCTCTTCTAAACCAAGCCTGCACATCTGGCAGTTCTCTGCTGATTTACTGCTCCAGTCATTTTTGGATAATTTTCAGCAGAATCTTGTTTGTGTATGATATTATTTGATAATTTCCGTACTTGTAGCAATTGAAAATACTTTGGTTTGGGGCAGGTGCACCTTAGTCTTTAAAGTGACATTTTTGCTCCTTAGCACTTTACAGAGGTTCTTGGCAACAGATTTGCCTTTTGCAATTAATAATTTGTTTTCTTGTCAGCTGCTTCCATTTGTGTCGATTATAGGTTTAAGGAAAAGAAAATCTTTGACAACCTTTATCTTTTCTCTACTGATTTATGATGTTTATTGATTCAATAGTGAGGATTTTTTTTTAAATTAGGTTAAAGTGTAATCCATACTGAAGACTACATATAATATTTGAACTTCAGTAAATGTTTCAAGTCATCTTCCTTTTCTGAAGCAAATGTATATTCACAGAAGATCAAAGATAGTCCTCTCCCACTGGCAACAGAGGAATCCAAAAGGTCATGTGAGGCTCTGATTCTGGTTCCTTTTCCTTCTGCAGCATTTGCCCATGCTCAGGACTTGACCGCTTATTAAGTGAGAGGCTTTGAACAAAGATGTTAGTAGGTTTGTGGTGTCCCAGGGGAGAGAGGCTATTCCTTGGATGAAGACATATGCTTGGAAAGGTAGACGATTGATGAAAGGGAAGAAGACCCTGCATGAGATGGAGTGACACAGGTCCTGCAACAGTGGGCTCAAATGTTTCTGAAGTGATGAAGATGGCATGTGATAGGATAGATCTGTGCTCATAGGGTCTCTATGAGTCGTACTCAATGGCACCTAACAACATCAACAAGTGGAAAGAAGAGAGAAGCGCTGTGCATTGTTGTAACAGACTCTGGGATTGATTGGTGAGCACATCCCTGTGGGATTGCAGAGTCCACGTCCATGTGCCAGACAGCTTCCCTGTCAGTACAGGGAAGCAGCAAGAAAGAGATGTTTGTGTGGTACCTCGCCAGTGTGCCCTGTGTGACGATCCAGGGGGTCCTGTGATACCTTTTTGCCTCTCAGCATGTTGTGTGGCCTGGTTTTGGGTGTGTGGGTGAGAATTGACTGTCTTTATCTCAGTCACCTTATGTGTAAAACAAGATGGTTATTAGAACCTTTTTCCTACCTTCCTGCCCTGCAGCTTCCCCAGCTGCTGACTGATGTGCTTTGAGGTGCTGAGATGAAGAGCCCCGAGAGGATGGATAGCCAACACAGCATCACGGTGACCTCACCAGGGCGCGTTTGAAGTAGTGTTGAGGAATATTTCCTTGCCTGGAGGGTTGCGTAGTTGAGTATCTTCTCCGCTTACCTGTCAGCATGTGATTTCTTTAGAAGAGGGCATCTAGTGCTCCCAGCTTTCCAGGCTGCTCAGCTCCTCGTAAAAGTTGATGGACAGGTTACAGGGCACATGGAGGTGAACAAAGTGGTATAGCCTGCTCTAAGTGGCTGAGGCCTGCAGCTTGAGGACGTATCCGGAAGAGAATGGACCAATGTCCAAGTTGGGTATATTTAAGAGTGTCAGAGGAGAACTTCTTTCTGAAAAGAACCTGTTTTCTCTAGAATTCTAGAGAGGACAAGTGTTTCTTACTCTCTCCAACATGCCTGGTTAGGGTGGTGACAAGAGTAGGGCTCCCTCCTGATGCCCCGGCGCCTCCTGGTACCCACATTAGTCTGGGCCTGTGATATGCAGACTCTCAGAGGCTGCCCCTTCATTGACCACACATATAAGAGGCATTGTGGAGATGGACTAGTGGATTGCGGCATGGATCTTTCTGATCCCAAAGAGCCTGCCCTCTGAGAGTGACAGTTTCTCTCTGCTTCCAGATGAAGAGAGTCTCTGACACTACTCGCAGCCCACTGCAAGAATGAAAGAGTAAGGAGATTTGAAGAAGGAAGGGCAGGCAGAGCTGTGCCTAAACTTAAAAATGAGAAGCTCCTACATCTGATGTCCACAGAGACAAATTTCCCCCCCATTATCTACTAGCTTATTTAAAAAATTTGAATACATTGTTTTCAAGAACAAAGTCTTTCAATTTCCCTAACCCTCCCACCCTTTAAATTGTAAAGACTCATGATTAATTCACCCTTACCTGCACATCCTCATCCCTCTGCTTCCAACCTCTCCCACCCGTTTTAGATCCTTATACTCATTCTACAATAATGGTTTTGGTTTTGTTGGGTTTTTTTCCTTTATTTTGTTATTTTGTGTGTGTGTACCATCAAATTGGATCTGACTGGTACAGGAGGAGATTGTCCCTCCTTCTCCAGCAGAGAATCTGGTGGATTCTAACTGCGCACCTCTGAGATTGTACAATAATGATTTTATACAATATTTATCCTTCTGGGACTGAGTTAGTTCACTCAGCATAATGATCTCCAGTACCTCCCAAGTTAGGTAATAATTTATTTACAAAGTTATTGCTCCTGCAGGCTGTGTAGTATTCCATTGTGTGAATGTGCCATCGTTTCTCAATCCATTTGTTTGTGTTTGGACATTTGGGCTGTTTCCATGTTCTTGTGATGGTGAATAATGCTGCAATGAACATTAGTGTACAAATCTCCATTTGTGCCTCAGTCCAAGTAGTGGAATAGCTGGTCATATGGAATTTCTATGTTCAGCTTTTTGAGGAAGTGCCAAACTGCCTTTCAGAACGGCTGTACCATTTTACGATCCCACCAAAAATGTATGAGTTCCTTTCTCACCACATCCTCTCCAACATTTATTACTTGCCACCCTGTTAAACCTTGCCACTGTTACTGGACTGAGATCTCATTGTGATTTTGATTTGCATCTCTCTTATTGTTAGATTTGGAGCATTTCTTCATGTGTCTGTTTGCCATTTAATTATCTTCCTCTGTGAAATGTCTTTCCATGTCTTGTACACAGACAATGTGGATCTGATTATGTTGGACCAGTGTATTAGCTAGGATTCTTTTAAGTGACAAATGGGAGAAGCTCAGCTAAATTTGCATAAGTGAAGCAGAGAATTCCCTCGTCTGAGAAGAGTAAGAAAATTTAGAATCTCAAGTTCATTTCATCAGCATTTGGCAGTTCACTTGTGTTCTTCCTCCTTATCTTTTACTCTTGCTTGTTCTCTCAGCTTTATTTGTGACAAGTTCTCTCCACATCTTGCCAACGATAGCCAGCTGCTTAAGTGCCAGGCTAATACATTATCAACTTACCAGCCTTAATAGTGGGCTAGTTTTTCCTCCAGTGGCATCACTGAATCCTGGATCTAAGATGTGTGACCATCCATGGACCAACCCCTGTGACTGCATGGCTGGCCTGGAGCTGACCCTTACGAATAGAAACCCCATTGATCTTGCAGCCTCACTGTTTGGTATATATCCCAAAGAAATAAGAGCTTATATATGGACACCCATGTACAATGTAACTTTATTTATAGTAGCAAAACAATGGATACACTCACGTACCTGTCCATCAATGAATGAATGACTAAAGAAGCGATGGTACGTATTTTTGTCATGACTGGAGTCCAGAGAAAAGCCTGCATAGTGGAGTGGACCTGGGGGGAGGGATTGTAAACCAATGAAAGAATTTTTCCTTTACTTTTCCAAGAGGGGAGTGTACTGGGGGAGAGGGTTGGGCGGGGAGGAAAGTGCAACAATGAATGAATGGAAATCTAAAGTCTCTGTAAATTTTCATTGAAATTAATAATAAAAAAGAAAAAGGAAAAAAAGAAACGATGGTACATGTACCATAGATTACATAGGGTACGTGTGACTGTGGTATTCAGTGGAGTAGTATGTAATGCTGTTGTTGGGTGCTGTCAAGTTGACTACAACCCATAGTGAGTGACTCTATGAGCAACAGATCTGACCCTTGCCCCACCCTGCACCAACCTCATCATCACTGTCATCCTCCAGCCCATGGTGGAAGACGATCTGTCACTCCATCTCATTGAGGACCTTCCTATTTCTTTCTCTGTCCCTCTGCCTTTCCCAGCATGAAGTGTCTCTCCAAGGATTGACTCATCCTGAGAATGTTGCTCAAAGTAAGTGAGACGAAGTTTGACCATACTTGTCTCTAAGGAGCACTCTGTGTGCAGCATTGCAGAAAAAGGGAGAATTTGTGAAGCTGTGGAATCAACATGGAAGAATCTAGAGGAAATGATTCTGAGTGATTTATGTAGGGACAAAAGGACAATTCCAGTATAAGAACAATATTATAAAAGTTTGCACAGATAGAATCATTCTTGGATGCTTGGTTATTAGAGAGAAGTGAGGGAAAGGAGAGTAAAACTGGACAGATAGGTACACTGAGTGAAGGGAAAAGCAAGAAGCAGTTAGGAGCCGATAAGAGATTACATTTATCAGTTGTAATTAACATATAATACAAAAATGTCTGTGCATGATTGGATGAAAAACGAATATGATTTGCAAACTTTTCTTCCAGGGGCGGGGAGAGGAGAGGAGCCCACAGCAAACCAAACTCCTTCTCACACAAACACACAAAAGAGCTGACCTTGCAAGCTGGGAGTGACATTGACTTGATCCAAATCACAGCCGGAAAAAAAAACCCAACAAACCCCACAACAGAAGAAGAGTGATTTCCCCAAATAAACTCAAGAAAACCTTTTCAAATGGCAATGCTAACATGCAGTGAGGACTCAGCTGTGTGGCAGACACTGTTAATAAACTCACTTACCTGCATTGAAGGATGAAAAAGTAATCATTCATTTAATGAATGAGGAGATGGCAGTTAAGTGCTTGACTTAGTGTTCCTGCATGCAGCTGGCCTTCACACCCAGGCAGTTTGGATTCAGAATCTCTGCTCTTGGTCTCTGTGCTGTAAAGTCTTTTGGACAGGTGACAGCAATATGTGCAGGGGGTCGAGGAGAGAAGAAATAGACTTTAGACAATAAAATAAGTCTTAGGGACCTCTAGGGTCATAGTCCATAAGGAATTGTGCTACTAACCCCCTCAGGTGGTGCCTCTCCACCAGCTCCATTGCAAGGGAAAGATGGGCAGTCTCCTCCTGTGTGATTTACACTCTGAAAACTCACTGGAGGGTCAGCTATGAGTGGGTTCTGACTTGACAGTGGTGAGAGTTTGAGGTAAACAGACCTTTTTGGCATTTGATGACTGATTTCCCTTGAGGAGGTCACCTCAGGAGAGCCTGCCCTTGTGAGCGCCCTCGCACCTGAGAGCATTTCTGAAATGATTTCTTATCACCGAGCAGACGAGCTCATAAAGCAGAATGGAGATCTCCATGCTCTGTGCTGTTGCCTTGTTTTTAACCTAAACTGATGGGATTTGACTCGAGGCCAGTGCCAGAAGTCTAATCCAGTAGTCACTGCTGTCTCTGGGAAGGTTGGAGAAGAGAGGAGAGGACGTTGAGAGAGAGGAGCAGACTTGATACAATGAGCTGTGTCCATCCAGCAGGATAAATGTTGACCTTCTCCTAGTAACCTGTGTGAGAGAAAGAGTCTTCTTTCTCAGAGATCATTCCTGATAGGTTTGTTAAACCCTTAATCACTCACTATCCAGTTTCTGAAGGGAGCAGTACATACAAGGTGACTGATTTGTGCGGGTCAGGAGGGGGTGAGGGGGGAGTTCTGAAACACCTTTGTGTCTGGCAGCAGAACTGCGCAGGAGTGGGGTAATATGAGTCACTGTTGAAGTTGCCTCCACTCAATGGGCCCTGGCTTGTCAGGCCCTGGATGAGCTGGCTGGCTGCCAGGAAGCCTACCCTGGCTGGTGCATTCCAACTCCCCTCTCTTGTTCTTTAAAGCTAACCCCTGGGGGATTTGCTGAGACTTGTGCCTTCCCCACTCCAGGCTGCGATTTTACATTTCTTCGCATGGAGAGATCTCTGGTTCCTATTCTTCCTTTAGAGAATTAGAGCAGAGAACCTAGAGGACCGTCCAGTCCCAGAGCAGAGAACCCAGAGGACTGTCCAGTCCCGGGTTCTCTGACTCCATTTATGGCCATGCCTGCTAATAGGCCCCTGGAGAAAAGAATGAGGTCAAGTAGGATTCTGTTCCTTTTTTCCATCTTCTGAGTTGGCAGTTTTGTGTCCTATTTTTTTTTTTTAATTCTTTTATTGGTTTGGGCCAGTCTTAGGAAAAAGGAATGATGCTGGGAAAAGGTGGAGGGTAAGAAAAAGAGAGGAATTCAGTCTACAAGATGAATTGACACAGTGATTCTAACAGCAGGTTTGAGCATAAAGGAAGGTTCAGAGTTGTTTTTCACAGGGCTGAGGGCTCCAATCGCACCTAACAACGACAATTATAGTGCTAACAGTTCTCTTTTACTTAAAAATGACAAAGTTTTGAAAACTAATCATTCATCATCAAATAATTAGTAGGTACCCGCTGTGCTCCAGGCCCTTGTCCAGGTGCTGGAGAAAGACCTGAAGCCGTGCGGACACACAGACTTAGAATGCTTCCATTTCGCTCACACCATTAAGAACTTCCATTTTTGCTTGGTCTTTTTAGTTCCATCTTGTTTAACTTTTCCAAATTAGTCATTTTTCTGGTATTTCTTATAATGCTTTTTTTTTAAATGGAAATGTTAACTTTTTGTCATTCTTATTTTGATTTATCCACACATTTACTAGGGTTCCCCCCCCCATTGATTCTTATACCATTTCCTTTATCTCTGGATTCCACTTTGTTCTTAATGCAAATGTTTTTATTTATACTATTCCGTGAGGATCATTAGTAAACAAACTTTATTTACCTTGAAAGTATCTTTTGCCCTCTCCCCTCAATGATATAGAACCTCCAGGTAACAGGTTTTGCCTTTATTACACTGCCCTTTATGTTTGTTTCTAAGTAGTCCTTGTGGCCTCGTGCATTGCGTGTTGGGTTGTTCATGGAGATGTCAGATGTTTGCATCCACCAGTCAGTCTGAGGGAGAGCAACAAAGCAGTTTGCTCCCATTAAGATTCACAGCTTTGAAAGCCCAGTGGAGGATTACCATGAATCAGAATAGCCTCATTGGTATTGAGTTTGTTTTGTATTTGCTTTTGAAGGGTATAGGGTTTCTCATAATTATTATAGTTTCCTAGGCAAATTTGAATTTGCTCTATACACTTGACTATTTTTCATTCTTTGGAGTTTGTAATTTTCATTATGATATACTTGATGTTAACTTTTCATTCTCAGTATTTGATAAGCTTTTTAAATCCAGGGACTCATGCGTGTTATTGGGGTACCACTGAATTGGACCCAACTCATAGCTGACCCTAAAGTGTTTTTCAGAGTCAGAAGGAGATTGCCTATCCTCTTGCGGAACAGGAGGTAGATTCACTTGCCTTTGGGGTTGCAGCGCAGTTTCCTGTAAGCTACCAGGGCTCCCCATATGTTTCTTTAATTCAAGAAAATATTCAGGCTTACATCTAACTATTCTATCAGCCACAGTATAGGGATTTCAGTTGCTTTTGACTCAAGTAACAGAACCCCAACTAATAATCTTTTTTAATAATTTGTATAAATTTATGTTTACATATATGATAGGCCTGTAAAGTCTTACTTCTCACATATTTGCAAAAGGTTTTTACATCTAGACCTCCATGAATAAAATAACCCTGTGCATTTGTTACTTTACATTGAGAGATACAGAATTTCTGGATCAAAGGGCAAATGTACATTTCCCTCTAGAGACGGATATGCCATTTTTCTTTCTCATTTGGAGTATAGAAGGTGCCTGTTTTCCCATGACTTTATCAACATTCTTGCCAAGCTTCTGAATTTTGCTTGCCTGAAAGGAAATAGTGTTTCTGTAGTTTTAATGTGCCTATCTCTTACTTTGAGTGAAACGGAACATCTTTTCATATGTTTAAGCACTACTGATCCATCTTTTCATGCACACTGTTTTTTATCTTTTATCCATTTTTCTATCTAACTTTTAAAATATTTTCCCCTGGCTTTGTGAAGAATTTTTTTTAACAAGTTAGGATGATTAGTACTTTATCTGGGATGTAAGCTGTATTTTCTTCTAGTCTGCCTAGTGGCTCAGATTTCATTTTATCAACCAGCATGCCGTATAGATATTTGTTCACTTAACTCAAGAATAATATGTTCAGGTGGGAAGTTTATTTCGAGACACCAGAATTAATACTCTGTAAGAGTTAACAAACTCAGGAACTCACCAAATAAAGACGAAAATCAGAAAGAACCTTCCAAAGAAACAGACCCAGGAAGCTTTCTTATAAAACATATGCATGGTGCAAAGCTGGGGAAAATGCATTGCATGACTGAATCAGAATTCAGAATATGTTAGCAGCCTGGAACTAATGAGCCAAAAATGCACAAAATAAAATTTAGCAGAAATAGTATTTTCTATTTAAACTTAAGAACTTAATTCCTTTAAATTCATGATCAGGAGTGCTGCCTTCAAACAAATGTGTATATATATGTATATAGATAAAGTTGGGGTTTAGCTGAATACTCATTTATATAATAAGCCCAACAGGATGATTCCTCTCTCTCATTGCCAGTGAATTAAAACCGACTCAGAACTGACCTTCCATCAGTTGCCAAGGTTATAAAGTTCATGGGATGAGATTGCCCATCCACCACACTGGTGTCTGTGAACCACCAGAGTGGTGTGGCATTTGGGTTAGCAGCACAGTCCCCGTGGGCCTAACTCCAGAATGATAATATTACTTTTTTTTTTAAGTGTTCTTAACTGGGTGTTGTCTGTGTCATCGTTGGTGCCATCAAGTTGCTTATTACTCAGAGCAACCCTATGAACAACAGATCCAAACCCTGTCTTGTCCTGTGCCATCCTCACAATCTCTAACACTCTTGAGCTCATTGTTGTAGTCACTGTGTCTAGTCTACCTGATTGAGGATCTTGGCAAAAGGAGAAGAGTCTTGTACATGCCATGTACTGCCAAGAGGACAAATAAAAGCACACCAAGCCACAGGAGAAAAGGACCAAGATTTACAGTTTCCTCCTGTGCAGTTCACTGCCTGTGAAAACCAACTGGAGCATGAGCTATGAGTCAGTTCTATTCCAACAGCATACAACATCAAGAACAACATGGTATTAATGAGGAAAGAGAATCTTGAACTTTCTGAAGAGAGTAACTAGTCTTTGCAGTTCCTTCCAGGTCTCTTTACAAGAAAATAAGCCAGTAACTACAGTCAACAGTAATCCCCCTACATTCAACACCTTCATGATGTTTCCCTTTGCCAGAGCTCCACCACGAAATCTCAAGATTCGGAGCATTTGTCGGATGAGAGCAAGAACCACCAAGGAGAGCAGGCATCAGATTTTCATGACAGATAATGGAAATACTGTGCTAGTCAGTGGATCAGCTTTCTATTTTGTTTCATGGATATTTGTATTCACTCAGATTGGAATAGAATGGAATCTGTCCCCAGTGGGCAGAGTCACCCCAAAGGAATGGAACAAGAAATAGCCATCAAATTTGTTGTAATTCCGAGTTGTTTCAAAATTTATTTGTTCTCTAAGCACTCTGTTTCTCTGTTGAAATATGGCCTTAATGAAAAAAAAAAGAAAATGTGTTTGAAACCTTAAAAAAAAAAGTGGTCTTAGTGTGATTAGCAGGAGAATATCTTGGTCAAAGAAATAATTCCCTTCTCGTGTTTGGTGCTCACTAGACCACATCTAGGGAGTTCTGGTGGCCTAGTGGTTAAGGAGCTGTGCTGTCCACGCAGTGGGTGATCTTCTCCTGTGTGGTTTGCAGATTCTGAAAGTCCACTGGAGGATCCGCTATGAATCAGTTCCAGCTTGAGAGCTATGACTTGTTATTCATTGAAACCATATCTAATGGTAGGTTCAGTTTGGAGGACCACAAATCAAGAGACCATTTGAGTGATTGAATCCAGAGCAGGGCGGCCAAGTGAGTGAGTGAAGGCTAGAGACCATATAGTGAGGAACAGGGGAATTATAATCTGAAGAAGGGAACAGAGGCCATTTTCAGAACTATTTGAGAGATTGTCAGATGGAACAGGGATTAGGAGGATTATTTGGTACTGCTCGAGAGTGCAGGTCTAGGTCTTCAAGGTCAAGGCTGTATCCCATGTTCAGGAGAAAAGAAACTTGAAATGGCCTTTAGGAGTACTGTTAGAGACAAGGACTGTCTTCTTAATCCATACTCTGTCTCCCTGTGACAGATATGCCAGGCCATCAGATGTATGCAGGGAAGGTTTTGCTGCCATATGAGGGTCGTGTGGACACCCAAGAATGTGTCTCCTGGGAAGCGGACTTTCTTCCTGTTGTCTTAAGTTTGTGAAAGCAAAGCAGGTGGAGAAAGGGATCTGTGTGTTTGTGGTTTGTTTTTTTTTTTTAACTGAACTTAAAGTTTTGAAGAGACATTATTCTGTGGCATTAAAATATGTTAACCTTGACTTTTAGTCAAAATGGAATTTGAGCCAAGCTCTGGAGCCGGTTTTCTGTGAGCCGGAATTGCACCGTAAGAGATTAGTAAGTGGGCCAAATGCTTAAGCTGCGCCTCCACTTACCAATTTTAATGAGTCCTTGGCTCCTTGCCCTGCCTCACTGTCACTGATGAGGGCGGTCATGATTGTGCTTAATTAAACTCTGTTCAGGGAACTTAGAGAAATAGTTCTTAAGATCCTCTGTTGTTGTTAGATACTGTTGAGCCAAGTACGACCCAAGGTGACCCCATGTACCGCAGATCTGAACCCTGTCCTATCTTGTGCCATCCTCACCATCTCTGACACACTTGAGCGCATTGCTGCAGTCTCTGTGTCAGTCCATCTGGTTGAAGGTCTTTTTCTCTTTCACTGACCCTGCATGATGTCCCCAAGTAATAGCCTCTCCTAGCAACATGCCCAAAGTATGTGAGACACAACTGTTCTTTTGCCTCTAACGAGCACTGTGGCTGCACCTTCTCCAAGACATATTTGTTTATTCTTTTGGCCATCCGTGGACTATTCAGTACCCTTCTCCAGCACAGCTCAAAGGCATCAGTTCTTCTCCTGTCATCTTTATCGTCTAGCTCTCTGTGGTGTAGCAAGTGATTGAAAAGACCGTGACCTGAATCAAGTGCACCTTAGTCTCTTTAGGACTTTAAAGAGGTCTTCTGTAACTAATTTAATTTGCTTAGTACAGTTCATCATATAATTTCTTGACTGTTTCCATGGAATTTGATTGTGGATCTAAGTCATTAACAATTTCAGTCTTACTTCACCTATTGTTGTTTAATGGTAAAGTTGTGAGGATATTTGTTTCCTTATGTTGTGATAGTATCCACAATGACTTTTCTGATTATCCTCAGGATGTGCTTCAGATAATCTTCATTTTCAATGAGCAAGGTTATGTCATCTGCATATTAAAGGGTGTTATTTGAGTCTTCCTCCTATCCTGAGGATACATTCTTCTTATTGTTCAACTTTTAGGATCATTTGTTCAGCTTATTGATTGAATAAATATTATGGAAAAAATAGAACCTCAATGCATATGTTTCCTGATTTTAAATTATACACTATCCCCTTCTTGCGTTCAAATGACCACTTTTTTTGTCTTTGTACACATTCTATTAAGACAGACTTGGAAGCTGGAGTAGCATCCACTTCCTAACCAACATGCCTCTGGAAACTATGAACTTAGAAAAGCGACGATAGTTATAGAGGAGGGTTCATAGGTCTTTTGTTCATAGGGTCACTATGAGTCATGCTTGACTTGACAGCTCTTAACAACAGCAATACGTTCTATAGGAACACATTTAATGTTCTAGAATTCCCATTCTTTGCAGTGTTACCAGTAATATGCTAAGATCCATGCAACAGAATGCCTTTGCATAGTCAGTAAAAGTAAACGTCTTTCCAGAATTCTCTGTTTTCAGCCGAGAGCCACCTTATGTCAGCAATGACATCCTTCACTGTAAGTCTTTTATAAAATCCTACTCGAATTCTGTCAATTCTCTGTTAAGATACTGCTCCAACCATTGTTTCAAACATCTTCAGCAAGCTTGCAGTTGTGTGTGATATGTACCATTCGAATAATTGATGCATTTTACTGGATTACACCTTTCTTTGGGATGGGCACAAATATGGATCTGTTCTAGTCAATTGATCAAATAATAGTTTCTCAAATTTTTTAGTGTGGATAAGTGGGCACATACAGCACAACATCTGTGTGTTGAAACATTCAATTGGTCAGTTCTTGGAAACTTGCTTTCCATCAGTACTTTTAGCGCAGCTTGGACTTCATCCTTCATTACAGTTGGTTCTTGTGCATATGCTCCTTCCTGAAATTTGTCAACAAATTCTTTCTGGTACACTGAGTCTATATTTTTGTTATCTTCTTTGGATGTTTTTCTTCATTTCTTTCACCTTAAGAACTCTAACCATGTTCTTTCCTTTTGGTTTTCTGACGCAGGTGTTTCTACATTTTGTTGTAATACTTTGCTTTGTCTTACTGAACTGCCCTTTGAAATCTTCATTTCAGCTTTCTACATAATTTCTTCCTTTCATTTTTGACTGCTCTATGTTCAAAGCAAGTTTTAGAGTCTCTTTTGACATCTGTTTTGGTCTTTTCTCTCCCCTCCTCCCTTTCTTCCAGTAGGATATTATTGATGTCATTATGTAACTCATCTGGTCTTTGGTTATTAGTGTTCTGTGTATCAAATCTATTCATAAGATGGTCTCTAAATTCTGATGGAATATTTAATGTATCAAGGTTGTATTTTGACTCTCATAGTCTTGTTTTAATTTTCTTTTCAACTTGAACTTGCATATGAGCACTTAATGATCTTTTCCATAGTTGGTCCCTGGTTTTGTTTCAACTGATAATACTGAGCTTAAGATTTTCATTTTGACAATTCTGTTCTGTTAGGTGTGATGGGAGATCTGGTGCTGTAGTTAGTTGGATCTGTAAGTAGTTTTGTCTGGGACTGTTGTATTCTGGATCTATAAGTAGTTGATCCACTAACACAAGGGCCATACTTCTCTGGCAGTTCAGATCCACCAGTGGCTTTATGAAAGAAAGATGGGCAGTCTCCTACCATGCACTTTATAGCCTCCGAAACCCATGAGTTTTAACTCTTTGGCAATGAGTTTGAGTTTGAATCCTTCAAGGAGCTCTGATGGCATATTCTTTGTGTGTTCTGCTACTAACCAGTGGACATTGTATCTTCAGTATTTTAAATCCACTAGTGACTCAGCAGGAGAAAGATGATCAGTCTCTTCCCATTACTCTTTACAGCCTTGGAAGCGTAACAGAAGGTCTCTGAATCAGAACTAACCCATGGCATGAATTTGGTTTGGTTTTACTTCTTTGTTTCCAGCTTTGCAAATCCAAGCACCAGTTGTTTTAAGAATACATCTTGATTGGGTGTTTGATCAATTCCAGACTGCAGAAGTTGATATGAATTGTCAGTTTAAAATAGCTTCCTGGACTGTCTCTCTATTCTCTGCAATCAGAATTTCTTTTTTTTTTAAAATTTATTTATTTATTTATTTTTTTTTTTGTGAGTGTACCGTCAAATCAGATCTGACTGGTACAGGAGGAAATTGTCCCTCCTTCCCTGGCAGAGCATCTGGTGGATTCGAACCATGCACCTCTGGGATTGTAGTTGCAGGTCCTTGCCACTAGGCCACCAGAGCTCCCCTTGCAATCAGAATTTCTATAAGTGGATCCTGTCAGTGGAGTTTTGAACTGGCACAGCACTACCAGTGAGTCTTAAACACATTCAGGGACTTGATGGCACATAACAACAAGAAGTATCAGGAAAAGGGAGCTCTGGTGGCCTAGTGGCACAGTTTGAGGCCACCAGCTGCTCAGCAAGAGAAGAATGGACAGTTTCCTCCTGTGCGATTATTTGCCTCTGAAAACCTGCTGGAGGGTCAGCTATGGGTCGGTTCCGACTCTGTGGTACACAACAACAACAATAAGTATCAGGAAAAAGCATAATGTGGTTTAGACAGAAGGAGCAAATTGTTCAAGGGGACACTGCTTTGTAAAGAGTTGGTGGCAGCCTGGAGCCTGGGTAGGGAAGCTTGGCTGTGTCACTGGCCTAACCATGTGACTTGGAACATACTACCCAAGCCCTGCCAGCCTTAGAGAGATGCGATGCTTAGGGAGAGGTAGAGATGCTATGATCTGATGTCTCTTCTCCTGGTCTTGCCTTGTTTTTTTCAGTTGTCCAGCATGCTCTGCCCATTCCACACCGAGACTCACTGACCATGAGCCTCAACTCCACTCTGACCCACACGAAGGAGCTGAGGAACCTCACTGTAGTGGCAGACGATGAAGGAGGCGTCCTGGTCACCGAGTTCATTGCCATCATCGTCATTACCATTTTCGTCTGCCTGGGCAACCTGGTCATCGTGGTCACCTTATACAAGAAGTCTTACCTCCTCACCCTCAGCAACAAGTTTGTGTTCAGCCTGACTCTGTCTAACTTCCTGCTGTCCGTGTTGGTGCTGCCTTTCGTGGTGACCAGCTCCATTCGGAGGGAATGGATCTTCGGCGTGGTGTGGTGCAACTTCTCCGCCCTTCTCTACCTGCTCATCAGCTCGGCCAGCATGCTCACCCTTGGGGTCATTGCTATTGACCGGTAAGTATGCCTCAGACTCAGAGCAAAGGGGTAAGGAGAGAGAGCACAGGGTTAAACCTCAGAGAATGTGCAGTCCAGTGACTTCCTTAGATTCTTGGGAGAGTGTTCAGGGGTCTTTGCTGTGGGGGAGAATGAGAGAGTGGGGTCCTATCTCTGTTGTCCCCTTAACCAGAGCACTTCAGATTTTATCTGATCTTTGAAATCCTTGTTTGTTGCAAATAGTCACACGTAAGGTTGACAGTTCAGGAGAGAGATGCCTCACAGAAAGGCCTGTCAGGTCTAGTTCTGAAATAATCAGCCATTTGAAATTCTGTGGAGGGCAGTTCTACGCTGACACATCTGGGTCTGCCATGTTGAAATTAATTTCCATGGAAACTGCTAATGGTGATATTGCCTATAATTTTATTTTCTAAAAAAGAGATTCCATTGCTTTAGAGAGAGAGAGAGCACACTTAGTTCTAGAAATCTCTGATTCTCAGTTTATGGATGAGCAGAAGTAGTAGAAGTTGAGATAGATGAATCGTCCTGGCCTTCTCTCTTTGTTGCATGCTCTTTCCCAGCATGCTACCTGCTTTTGGCTCGAGCTTGACTGCAGAGCCCAGATAGGAAATACCCTTCCTCTGCTACAGGAAAGGGGCATTGAAAACGTGATTCAGTTCAGATCTGATGGAGGAGCTAGTAGAAGGAAGAAAAACTAGAGATAAGGACTTGGGAGAAACTGTTTTTAAAAATATGGTTGTTTCTCCTCTTGGCGTAGTTGGTTCACTCAGTCAAAAATGTCACTGCAAGGGGAGCTCTGGTGTCCTAGTGGCAAGAAGCTGCACTGCAATCCCAGAGGCACATGGTTCAAATCCACCAGGTGCTCTGCTGGAGAAGGAGGGACACTCTACTCCTGTACCAGTCAGATCCGATTTGATGGTACACGCACACACACACACACACACACACATGAAATCATAAAATAATAATTAAAAAAATTTTTTTTTAAAATGGCCCTGCTGGTGTCCCGCAGTTACACCCAGCAGGTCCTTTCAGGCACTGCACTTTCTGTCAGAGATAGCTATGCATGTCTTATGGGGCTCTGGCAGGAAGTGTCCAACCCTTACACTTACTAAAATTATTATTATTAAAATTCTGTTGATGGCACGGTTGGGCTTCATGATGGCAGGGAAGGTAGGTCCAAGTTCTTTGATTTACCAGAAATTGGAAAGGAAGATAGTAGAAGAGTCAGGAAAAACACAGACCAGACTGACAGGAATGTTTTCACTGGGTGACACAAGAGTCTGGGTGCCTTTGAGGCCATCAGGTTTTCAGGCACCAGAGTAGTTGGATGGTCTATCTGGAGCCTCAGTGGGGAGCTTCAGGAGATGTGCTCCCGTGTTCCTCATTGATAGAGTCCAGCCTGCTGTTGGGACCCTGTTGACTCTGTGCCTATGGGGTAATCATAGAATGAATTAGCACCATTAGTCAAAATTGATCAGTAAGTTTCTTAGAATGTCTTTTCTAATAAAAAAGCAATATCCATAATCCCACCAATTAGTAGCAATCACTGTTAACGTTTCTCCAGAATGAATTTTTATTAACTTTTTCTTTTTTGTGAAATTATACACTACACCACTCGCAATCGTTACATACCTCACACTGAGTAACCATGCTATGTCTTCCTATGTGCTTTACAACCGTTCTGTGCAGAATTTTCCCTTTAAATTCTCTGTGTTTTCGTTTCTGTTGTCCACTTCAGGGGGCTCTGGTAGCACAGTCAATGTTGAGTTGTCCTGTTATTCCCATAGCACCTCAGATGAGTTGAATCCACCAGCTGCTTTGAGGGAAATAGATGGGCAGTTTTCTTCCATACAATTTATAGCCTCCCAAAAAGCCACTAGAAGGTCAGCTGTAAGTCAGTTCTGACTTGGCAGCAATGAGTGAGTGAGTTGTCCACTTCAGTTCATGTAGATAAATCTTTAAAAGAGTATAGTACTCAGAGAAACATTGTATTAGATGAGTTAAGCTGTTTGGCTTAAAGATTTCTTCATTGGACACTTTCAGTTCTTGGCTTAATAATTATTTCCAGGAACAGACTAAGAGGTTCTTCCATTCTCTATATATCTAGTAAGTCTGGCTTCCAAAAGCAATTTGAAGTTCTGTTCTACATTTACCCTCCTTTTTGATCAATAGCTGACTATTGGATCCTTGATCAAAACATTAAATATTGGTAGCTGGATATCATGTTTCTTCTGACCTCACAACAAAGGAGGAAGTAGTTCATGGATATTTTCACTGTTTTAAAATCTGTATACAGTAAATTTTTTAAAGCAGTCTTATGAGACAGGATCTTTGACAATATGTAGTATTTTGTGCTACTATTGAAAAGGCTGTGTGTCTCTAGTGGTTCAAGTCTGCCAGCTGCTCCATAGGTATTCTCTTCCCATTAGGATTTATATCCTCAGAAACCTGATGGAGGGTTACAGTGTGTTGGAATTCACTCAATGGCAATGAGTGAGTGAGTGATGACATAAGGAGCCCTGGTGGTACAGTACGTTACATGTTGCACTGTTAATCCAAAGAACAGCAGTTTGAATCCACCAGCCGCTCCACAGCAGAAAGATGGGCAGTCTCCTCTCACGAAAATTTACAATCTTAGAAACCCAGTGGAAGGTTGCTATGAGTCAGAATCCCCTCAGTGGCAATAGTTTGGTGGTGGTTGTTTTTTAAAAAAGACCCTCAGGGAGATAGATTGATACAATAACCGCAACAATGGGCTTCATTCAGCCTGGTGGTGATTGTGAAGATGGCCTATGATAGAGAAGTATTTTTATCTGTTCTTTATAGGGTCACTCTGAGTTGTTTTTGACTTGACAGCATCTAACAGCAACAGCGACGTGACACATATCAGGAGCTGTGGTGATGCAGAGGTTAAGTGCTCGGCTTCTAACTTGATGGGGTGATTCTCCTCTGTCCTGTAGAGTTGCTGTTCACCAAATCTGACTTGACAGCAGCCAGTTTTATGGTACTTATGACTTTCTGACCTGCTTTTCTGTCTTCATAAGTGATCATAAGCATTTTTGTCTCTTCTGCAGATATTCTTTGAGAATGTAATTTTTAATGGTATTTTATCCTGTGAGTGCACTGTAATTTAATTTTATGGTCCCTTATTATTGGCTATTTAGGTAGTTACAGATAGCCTGCTGTTATACACAGCACTTTCAGGAACATTTATGTTTGCAGAATTGCTGTGTTTTCAGTACAGTAAACTCACTTTCTAAACTCTTGATGCAGAAAAGGCAACTTACCCTTTAGGAAGATGTACAGATCTTTACCTCAGCAGTTCTTTCTCAGCTTCTTGTTAAGATTGGTTTTATAATGTTTGTTGTGGTATTTTTTTGTTGTGTTGTGTTTTGTTTTCTTTTAAAGTTGCAAGTTTGTTTGCTGTGAGGAGGAACAGGCTCTCACTACTCTTTTGTTGTTGTAGTTGATTTGGAACCAATTCATAGCTGACCCTCCAGCAGATTTTTCTGAGGCTGTAAATCCCATGAGAAGAGGCTGCCAGTCTGTCTCCTTTGGAGTGGCTAGTGGATTTAAACCACCTGCCTTTAAGTTGGCAGCATCATTCCTTACTCAATAAGCTATCAGAGCTTCTTACTTCTTACTACTTTGTGATTTTTACAACATATTTTGATTTCTAAAAGAGCAATTGCAGGGGCTCTGCCTTCAGGCGCATGTCATGGGTGAACACCAGAGGAGCAGGGATGGAGACTGACCCTGCAGTGCCTTGCCCAACACTCTCTATAGATGGGCTTTTGGTAAATAGTCAAAAACTATCTGCAGTGGTGTCTCTGGGAAGCTGAAAATTGCTTATTTGGTTCTGAGGTCTAGATGAACCAGGGTGAGGTTTTCACCGGCAAGCATGACCAATCCTCAAATCATGCCATTAAAAAAGAGCCATCCTGAGGAGAGTTTCTCTCTTTTATTGACTTAGTCCCTCACTGGGAGAGATTTGTTGAATGTCTGCTCTGTGCCAGGCTCTGTGCTAATTTGTGGAGGTAGCATATACGCATGAGTAGGACAGAGACTCTGCCATCAAGAGTTGACAGCTTGTGGGTAGAGACTGACCTGCGAGCGCCGATGGTGAAACAAAGCAGAAAGGACAGCCAGGCAGCCCCACCACTCACCACTCCGGGGAAGAGATGGCATTTGACCTAGTTCCTGAAACAATGAGTGGGATCATGCGGAGATGGAAGAGACTGAAAAGACCTTTCTACTGGAAGCAGTGGCCTCCGTTTGTTCAGTCGGTAGAGTTCTTGAACACCTAATGTGTGCCTGGCACTGTGGTTGGTGCTGGGAACACAAAGCTGACTGAGATGATTAACAGTGCCAAGAAATTAATAGTTTAGAGGAAGTAGATGTGTGATCAAGTAATTTAGGACCAGATGATATATACATGATGCCAGCATGTGTAAGACTCTGTGAGAATACAGTGGGGGCAGCAAGACAGAATGTGATAGAACAGCTGCTCAAGGCACGTGCTGCACTGTGCAGTGTCTGACCCAGCTGGAGCTTCTGCAGGGGCACCCGTGAAAGACAAAGAGAAGCCTCTGCCTTTGCTTCAAGAAAGTCCAGCCCTGCTGCTTACATCACAGTCTGATCAGCTAACCCTCACCCCATAATCATAAGAGGGCCAAACCAACAAGGAGACAATAGTTCTAATTACATACCCATCAAAGGAGCTCTGGTGGCCCCATTCGTAGGGTCTCGTACTGCTAATGAAAAGGCTGCAACCCCAGTGATTTGAATCCACCAGTGACTCCATGGGAGAAAGATGGGAAGTCTCCTCTCTGTGTGATTTACACCTTTAAAAACTCAATAGAGTGTCTCTGCGAATTGGAACTAATGCTACGGCAGAGAGTTTGAGTTCAATACCTGGGCACCGAACACACCAAACAAATACTGGTAAGAAATAGAAAACTCTTGGAAGCAGGAGTGGCATCCACTTCCTAAACAACATGCCTCTGGAAACGCTATGAACTTTGATACATGTCGATAGTTGTAGAGGGGCTTCAGGCCTTTTGTTCATAGGGTCGCTATGAGTTATGCTCGACTCGAAGGAAATCAACAACGTCAATAACAAGAGTAGGGACTTTAACATACCATTTTATATTATAGGCAGAACATCTAAATAGAATATCTAACAATAAGGAGTACGAGAGTAAAATCATAAGCCAGTTGGACCTGACAGAAGCACTTGTTGTAGAAGATCAAAGACTACAGCTTGCAATATGGCTTGCATCTTAACATCAAGAAGATAAAGGTCCTTACCACTGAGCCAGTGGGCAACCTCATGAATGATGGAGGAAGGATTGTTTTTGTCTTCTTGATGCTCTAATGCAATAGTCAGAGTCTTTCTGACATCCATTTTGGTCTTTCCTTTCACCTTTGCCTTTGTAATGACCTTTCGCTTTCTGCTTGAATATCTTCAGTGTCATTTCACAATTCACCTGGTTTTTGGCCCTTAATGTTCGGTGCCTCTAACGTGTTCTTGAGGTGCTTTTTAAATTCAGATGGAATAGACTCAAGGTCGTATTTTGGCTCTCATGGACTTACTTTAATTTTCTTAAACTTCAGTTTGAACTTGCGCATGAGTAATTAATTGATGGTCTGTTTCAGTCAGTACCTGGCCTGGCTTTGGTTGCTGATATTGAACTTTTCCAGCAATTCTTTTTACAGAGTCAGTCAGTTCTACGAAAAGTAATCTGTGCAATCCCAGTACAAATCCCAACAGCATTCTTTACTAAACCAGAAAAACTAATGAGCAGCTTTTATGGAAAGAGAAGAAACACTGACTAACCAAGTTATTGCTGATGAAAAGGACAAAGCGTGAAATCTCACATGCCTCTATATGAAAGAATACTATACAGCACTTGTCATTAAAAAGAATACAGAAAACTCCAACACACAAAAAGGCCAACTGGTATTGCTTCAGTGATAGACCAATGGGATAAAATAGAAAACTCATAATTAAACTAAGCTATTCCCTGTTGTTATTGTTGTTGTTATGTGCTCAGAACTGGCTAAAGTGTCCAGTGAGTTCTCAGAGCCTATGAATTGCACAGGAGGAGATTGCCCGTCTCTCTCCCTCAGAGCATTTGGTGGATTTGGATTGCCTCACTTTGCAGAGCAGATCCTTAACCACTAGACCACCAGAACGCCTAAGCTGTCCACAGACAAGTAGGTTTCAACAAGGGGTCAAAGTCCGTTCACTTGGGGCAAAAATAGTCTTTTTAATAAAGATGCTGTCAAAACTGGATATTCACTTGCAAGAAAAGGAAGTAGAATCCATCTTTTTAAAAATAACATTATTACTTATTATTATTAATTTTAATGAAAATTTACAGAGATTTCGGCTTTCTATTCATTCATTGTTGCACTTTTCTCCATCTTTCACATCATGTACCAAAGACTCATTTAAACAGGATGAAAGACCTAAATGTTAACATTAAATCGATACATATTTTGGGAGAAACTTAGAGGATCTAATAATCTTTTTGTAAAAATAAAATACCATAACAAATACAAGATTATTGTAAAAATATAAATTAGACTTCATAAAATAGAGGAGATTTTATCAAAAGTGTAAACCAGACCACTTACAGTCCGGGAGGAGAATCTTAGGAAATGACTTGCCTACGAAGCTGCGCTGCAATCCTGAAGGCACGTGGTTCAAATCCACCAGGTGCTCCACAGGAGAAGACTGAACAAGCTCCTCTTCTGTGATTCACTGCCTCTGAAAACCTGCTGGAGAATTGATTCCAACTTGATAGCACACAACCACAATAAGGGTTTAATCTCTAAAATCTGTAGAAGAATGGCAACAACAAAATGACAAAAAAATCCAGTCATAAAATGAGCAAAGAAGATGAACAGAACCTTCACCAGAAAGGACAGCCAAGCAGTCAACAGCATATGAAAAGATACTGTCGTTCACTACTCACTCACTCACTCCTTGCTGTAAAGTGGGAGCCAATAGGTGACCTTTTGTGGGGTTTTGCAGGCTGTGAAGGGCATGGAAGGAGATTGCTCATCTTTTTCTGTGGATCCTCTGGTGGATTCATATTGTCCCCAAGGCTCCACCTTTGAATTAGCCGCACAACTCCCTATGGCTGTACCACCAGAGCTCCCTCATTAACAGTTTAAAAAGATACAAATGAAAACCGCAGCGATACCCTGGTGAAAATGGCATTGATGAAAAAACAAATAATGACAAATGGTGGCAAAGATCTGGAAGGAACTGAAGCCTTATCCATTGCTCTGAGAATGTAAAATGGTGTAACTACTATGATGCAGGTGTGTGCATGGGTGAGGACAGACAAAAATATCTATTAAACACAAATGTATTTGTGCAGATATATATGTTCATTGAAGACACATACAGAGACTCTTCAGATATAACCAAACACCTTCCAAGATTGGCTTTCTGAGTTTAAAAAGCTTAGGACCATAGTCTTATGAAACCACTCAGTCAGGGGGTATAGCATATAGTTCACAAAAGTGATGAACTCCATGTGAGAAAAGTAAATAGCATTTGGGGATCTTTAAAGCTTGTGCACTGCTGTCTAAGAAAAAACAAAGGGTCTTTATTCCAGTAAGAAGATAACGAAGATCACAGAGAAACAAGTCTACATGGGACACAACCTTATCTACCCCGAGACAGGAAGAATTAGATGGAGCCCTGCTGCCGCTCGCCGTTCTGATGGATGCTCCAGTGGACGGTACAGAGTGGAATGAGAGAGACACATGGAGCAGAACTCAAATTCTTACTTACTGGCGAGGTTGTGGAGAAACTGGAACCCTGATACTGTTGGTGGGAGTGTAAAATGGTGCAACCCCTGTGGAAAGCAGTATGGCGCTTTCTCAAAAAGTTGCAAATAGAGATACCATTTGACCCAGCAATTCCACTACTGGGAATATACCCTGAAGAGACCATAGCTGACATCCAAGCAGATATATGCACACCCATGTTTACTGCAGCTTTGTTCACAATAGCAAGGAGTTGGAAACAACCTAAGTGCCCATCAACAAACGAATGGCTAGAGAAGCTGTGGTATATTCGCACAATGGAATACTATGCTGCATTAAAAAACAAGGAACTCATGCAATATTATTCAAAATGGTTGACTCTGGAGAACATTATGCTGAGTGAAATATCCCAGTCACAAAAGGACAAATATTACATGATGCCACTGTTGTAGAATGGGACTAACCTCAGGGTTGGGGAGAGACTGAGTAAGATGTGTTCAATAATGTATACTGCACTGAAACAGAGGAGGGAAAAAACTGTGTTAAAGAGATATGTGACTAGGTATTTCTGTCATCACAGGAGTCTAGAGCTATGGCTACATGGTGGAGGGGACCTGGGGGAGGGTTTGTAAAACAATGAAAGAATCTTTTCTTTTACTTTTCCATAATTTTTGACTCATGTACTTATAACTTGTTAGTTAAATTTGTGTCTTCTAGGTTGCAACCCCCCCATGATACATCTTCAGGGATGTGAACATGTACGGCTAAGCACAATTAATAACAGTGCATCTAAATTCCAAAATCAATCTCCATAATAATCTATGTGTTTCCTACTGCCAAAGGGGCCCTTTAGAGTAGTGAGAGAAGATCTTCACCCTGAAACCCACAGCATCCCTTTTCAGCAGGAAGTAGCTAAGAGAATACGCCATCCCCTTTTCGTTATGAATCAGGGTGAAGTCTCTCTCAGGGAGGAGTGATAGGGAATGGCAAAGGACACACTGACAAAGGAGATTAATCAGAACTGACTTTGACAAGCACTGTGGCAATTGGACAATTAAAACAGACATTCGGATGGCGGGGAAGAAGAACAAACTGGGAGGAGGGTAGAGAGAATGGTGCAGCAATGAAGGAATGAAAACCCAAAATCCCTGTAAATGCTCATTAAAACTAATAAAATTTAATAAAAAAAATTCTTACTTTCTAAGAAGAGAGACAGCCTGGAACAGTAGGGAAGAGAGGACACCTAGACTCTCTTTAAATACTCTTTAGCCCTAGAGCTGAGCCTATGTCAAGATCCCCTTTTAGCGAGATAGCAGAGAAACACACAGTATAAGAGATTCCCCTAAGAGCAGTACTGTCACTGTGCTTTTTTAAAACAAGCAAACAAACAAACAAACAAACAAACCAGCCAATATACAACATCTGTATGAGACCAAAAGGTAAATTATTTCTTCTCAAGCAAAGATTGAGAAGAGAAGAGGGCAGGGAAACTGAAAAGGGAAGAAGTAGAGGTTAATGAAACAGAATATTGGCACAGTTTGTAAAATGTAACCACTGTCACTGACCAGTTTGTATGGAAGTTATCCAGTGGGAACTGAGCTTGCTATGTAATATTTCATTAAAAACAAACAAAACCCCAAAACTGACTGGAGTGAAGGTCACCATCTAAATTTCAATGTCTTAAGCCAGTTAGATGGAAAATGGCAGTTGGGGACTTCATTAGCCCTTTGAGCTTTACTGTAAGTCATGGTCAGTTTTAGAAGCTGCTAGAGCTCCAGATCCATTTTAAACATTTTGCATCTTTTTATTCTATATTGTGATGGATGAAACTCAGGTTCTGAAATTGTTATTGTTAGGAGGTGCCATCAAGTTGAGTATTACCCATAGTGACCCTTTGAGCAGGGATATAAGCTCTGTCCTATCCTGTGCCATCCTTATTATCCTCGACACACTTGAGCCCATGGTTGAGTCACTGTGTCCGTCTGTCTTGTGGAGGGTTTTCCTCTCTTTTGCTGGCCCTCTACCTTTCCAAGCATGATGTCCTTCTCTGAGAAATAAGCTTTCCTAGCAACATGGCCAAAGCAGGTGAGACAAGGCCTTGCCACTCTTGCCTCCAAGGAGCACTCTGGTTGCACTTTCTCCAAGATGTTATCTGTTTGTTCTCTTGGCAGGCCAGGATACTCAGTAATCTTCTTCAGTGCCACACTCAAAAGCATTGATTCTTCTTCTGTCATCCTTATTGATTGTTAGGCTCTCAGGTGCATAGCAGGTGATTGGAAAAGCCATGTCTTGAATAGGGTTTGAGTAGGACAGTCCTGAAATTAGTATTCTGATAAGTATAGATAATTGGAACTGCGAGATAGCCACGTGAGGATCACTTGTGCCTTTAGAAGACAGTTCAGTGTATCAGGTGATGTACTCACCTTGAGGCAGCATTGGTTGACTTTCACTTGTTGCTCCTAATTTTAGTGAAACTCTGTATTTGAGCAGCCCCAGATGTACCCCTGATTGGAAAGACCCTTACCAAAGGGTGGACATAGAGGAAGCAGGACCTGTGAGAGCACTTGCCCAGTCATTGTGTGGTGGTTCAAGCCTGTAGCTTGGTCCTTGAGCTGTTGATGCCCAAGGGTGACTCAGGAAAGACCTGGTAGAGGATGTGGCTTCTTGAGTGATGTGTGAGGGGGCATTAACCTGTTCACTTCATGTCAGTTCCAATTCATAGCAGACTGACAGGACAGAGTAGAACTAACTGCCCCATGGGGTTTCCAAGGCAGTGATCTCTAAAGAAGCGGACTGTCACATCTCTTTCCCATGGGGTGAAGCTGGTGACTTTCAACAGTCAACCTTCTGGTTCGATGCTGAGTACTTTAACCACTGCCACCAGTGCCTAACCACACTCATTTCGCATCTTCTGCCAGGTCCCAGGCCACATCAGTCCAACAACTCTTTTCTTCCACATGGTGCCCCCAAGGGAATGGCACTTCTCATGGGTAAAACCGCTGTGTGGTACCCAAACCAAACCCACTGCAATCTGAGACCAACTCAGAGGGACTTTTCATTGATTTTTTTTTATGCTGTTATAACTCCTTAAGAGAGGAGACTGCCCATCTTTCTCCCTGAGAGCAGCTTGTGGATCCAAACCTCCCATCTTTGAGTCAGCAGCCCAGTGGGTTTTATTACAACCTCATACTCAAAAGCTTCCCACCTGTTGCAGTTCATGAGCCAGATCTAAGCCAAACCCACACAGATCTGCATAACCCTTGGCTCTACCTTCTGCTGGCCTGAACGTCTCTTCTCCATCCCGTGTTCTACTAAACCAAAACCAAAACCAAACCAGTCGTCGTAGAATGTTCATATATGTTTGAGTAGAACTTTGCTTCATGGGGATTTCCCATGGCTGAGTTTTTGCAAGATCTCCAGGCCTTTTTTCCCAAGGCATCTAGGTAAACTCAGACTTCCAGCCTTTTATTAGTCACTGAGTGCATTAATAAACCCTTGCACGACCCTAGGACTCTCCGTACTCTACACTCCTGCCTCACTCACTGCATGTCCTCCGCTGAACCTGTGCTTGTTTCATGCCCGTTGCTCGATGTCAGGGCTGATGTGGGGTCTTGTGGCCATCTCCTTCCGGAAGGAGATGAATCCTTCAGTCTGGATTGAGTGTCTGACCATTTGTGTCTGGAACAATCTAGGTTTACCTCCTTCAAAGCACAGCCAGGTGATACTGACTCATTGTCTGATCTGTGGACTCGAGCAAGATGCTTTGCAAGGAATCACCAGTCATATTTGATGAGGACAGTGCAATGTCATTGTCTGGATTTATAGCTTATTTCTTCCGTGTCTCTGGAAGCAGATAACTATATTTCTGCTCCTTAGTGTTCTCATCTTTAAAATGATGATAATATTATAGTTTGTTGTTATATGCCCTTGAGTCAAAGACAACTAACAGTGACCCTGCTAACAACAGATCTGTTCCCTGCCATATCCTGTGCCATCCTCATCATCCCTGCTCTACTTGAGCCCATTGCTCCAGTCACTGTGTCAGTTCATCTCATTGAGGGTCTCTCCCTCCCTTGCTGACCCTCCACCTTTCCAAGCACAATGTCCTTTGCCAAGGACTGGCCTCTCTTAGCAACATGCCCGAAGTATGTGAGACAGAGTTCCATTGTCCTTGCTTCGAAGAAGCACATTGATTGCACTTTCTGCAAGACATCGGTTTGCTCTTTTAGCAGTCCATAAGCTATCCAGGCCTCTTCTCCAGCACCACAACTCAAAGGCGTCGATTCTTCTTCTGTCATATTATTCACTGTTGTGAGGATTAAATCCTATACCATTCTAGATCCGTGTGTCTCTGTCCTCCCACATCTCACCTGCGCTTTCAGTACGTAGTATGCAGGAGTGGCATCACTTCCTAAATAACATGCCTCCGGAAACTCTATGAACTTTGATAAATGTCGATAGCTGTGGAGGGGGCTTCAGGCCTTTTGTTCATAGGGTCGCTATGAGTCGTGCTTGACTCGAAGGCAATGAACAACAACAACAGCAGGCACTCAGTGACCGTAAAGTGCCTAGTTGGTGGCATTAGTCTAGTTGTTATTGATCTCCTTGAAAAACGACTTGGAGATAGTAAAGGAAAGCAGAAATGGCCTGCCCAACAGCTGTCTCTTTACACTGTCCACACCGATGTGTGTGTGTGTGTGTGTGTGTGTGTGTGTGTGTGTGTGCGCGCGCGCTCCGGAGTGGGCAGGTGGAAGCAGGGCTCCCTGACCTCTGTGGTGGTGGTGTTGCCACTCTCCTCTGATGGAAGATCCTGCAGTCCCACGTGCGTAGATGTGCTGGGAGGCTTGGGAGAAGGGGCTACTTTCCACAGCATTCACTCCATGGTTATATCAGACAAGCGAAGTTCCCCAGGAAAGCAGAGTGCGCACTCCCTGGTGTGTTCTCTCTCCCTTTGACACCTCTCTCTCCTGCTTCCCTCCTTCCTCTAGCTACTACGCTGTCCTCTACCCTATGATTTACCCCATGAAGATCACGGGGAACCGCGCCGTGGTGGCCCTCGTCTACATCTGGCTGCACTCCCTCGTCGGCTGCCTGCCCCCCTTGTTCGGTTGGTCCTCGGTGGAGTTTGACGAGTTCAAGTGGATGTGTGTGGCCGCGTGGCACCGGGAGCCAGGCTACACGGCCTTCTGGCAGATCTGGTGTGCCCTCTTCCCCTTCCTGGTCATGCTGGTGTGCTACGGCTTCATCTTCCGCGTGGCCCGGGTCAAGGCACGCAAGGTGCACTGTGGCACTGTGGTCATCGTGGAGGAGGATGCCCAGAGGAACGGGAGGAAGAACTCCAGCACCTCCACCTCCTCCTCGGGCAGCAGGAGGAATGCCTTTCAGGGCGTCGTCTACTCAGCCAACCAGTGCAAAGCTCTCATCACCATCCTGGTGGTCATTGGAGCCTTCATGGTCACCTGGGGCCCCTATATGGTTGTCATCACCTCAGAGGCCCTGTGGGGGAAGAACTACGTCTCCCCGACCCTGGAGACTTGGGCCACGTGGCTGTCCTTCACCAGCGCCATCTGCCACCCCCTCATCTATGGACTCTGGAACAAGACGGTTCGCAAGGAACTACTGGGCATGTGCTTTGGGGACCGATATTACCGGGAACCATTTGTGCAGCGACAGAGGACGTCCAGGCTCTTCAGCATTTCCAACAGGATCACAGGTAACTTGGGAACTGGTCAGGAAAGCTCAGCTGCTCAGGCAGCGTGGTGGGGGAGTTCTCTCAGACTAGTGCCCAAAGGCCTAAGCACAGATTTCCTTTTAGGGAAGGAACATCCTAGAGCATCCGCTGTGATTCCCAGGAACTCCCTAGAGCTCAGCAGCACCAGGATATGCTGAGGATGAGGCCACCGTAAGGCCTCACAGTGTATCCCAAATGAGTTAGAGGACTGCATTTCAGAAATCCCTTCCCCTTCCCCTGCCAAGGCCCACTGGCTTCCAGAGTAGAATTATTTCTATACTAGAGTGAAAGAGTCCCCAGCATTAGACCAGACTGCTTTCTCTTCCTGGCAAATCCTTTTCTTTCCATGCTCCATCTTGTCAGCACTTTCTCATCACCACTCACCCCTCACTCAGTTCCTCGGCCAGCAGACGTCTTCATCCGCAGTCATACTTCATGTGGATCTTTCATCATAGCTTAGTGCTGTCCTTATTTTGTCCCTGTTGATTAAGAGCATGTCACTGCCACCCTTTGCCTACTGAGTTGTCACTACCTGGTAGCATAATAGGCGTTCCTCTACTGTTCATAGGGTTTTCAGCATAATGTGTCACTATCTGGTAGCATAGTGTCCTGGTAGTATTCTGTGGTCGGGCTGCTAGCTGTAATGTAAAGTTGGCAGTTCAAACTCACTAACCTCTCAAAAGTGAGCCACTGCCCAATTCCTTAAAAGGGAAGGTGGAAGTTCCCTCAATTTCCCCAAGAGAAAAATCGAATAGAAAGGTTGGATGACTTCCCTAAAGTCACTGGCAAGAGATTAGAACTAAAATCAGAACTTGCTCTTAAAAAAAAATACTGGTTTGCTTACAAAGTTTATGTACATTGTGTTTTGCACTAGTCTTCATTTACGTTGTATTTTATACAGTCATTCCTATTAGTTATGTTTTCTAAAATTCATCATCATTGAACTATGCCCACCATTAAATTACCATGTGTTTCCATATGCACGCTGGATCTTTCCCTTTTCCTTTACCCATCTCTCCCTCCACACACCAAGTTGTATGATTCAATGATTTCCCCCCTGCCCATCTTCACTCCTTTGCTCCCATCTTCCCTGCCTTGAATCCTCATACACATTTTACGAGTTATCTATTTCTACGACAATGGTCGTATACAGTTGCTTGTCTTTATGAGACTGAAATAGTCCACTCAGCATAATGCTCTCCAGTTCCTCCTAAGTTATGTAGTAATTTTTTAAATCATTGCTCTTGAGTGCTGTATAGTATTACATTGTGTGGATGTACAACAATTTCTTAGTCCACTTGATTGTGCCTAGGCATTTGAACTGTTCCCATATTCTTGTGATCGTGAATAACACTGCTTTGAACATTGGTGTACAAATCTACATTTGTGCCTTAGTTCTAATCTTTCTCAGGGTTTATTCTAAGCAGTAAAATAGGCCTTTGAGAAAATACCAGACTGCCTTCCAGAGTGGTTGTACCATTTTACAATACATCCCAGCAATAGTGTATGAGAGTTCCTATCCCTCTGCATCCTCTCCAATATTTATTGCTTGCTGTATAGGTTGCTATGAGTTGTCTACAACTCAACGGCAGCTAACAACAATAACAACGACGACATAGAGCTGCTTTGGCCTAATGGACAGAAAGTTATGCTACCAAGCCAAATGTGGGTGATTTTAATCTGTGGCCCTCAGGCCGGGTTCAAGTTGTCTTCCTGTCAAACATTCTTCTAAGTGGTATAGCACTGGTCTGTGCGTTGCTGTACAGAGGTAACTCGTGGTTGCTGTGATGCTGAAGACTGTGACACTGATGTGCCAAACGTGGTAATGGGTACCCATGGTGGACAGTGTTTGCTGGAGCTTCCCGACTAACACAAGCCTGGAAGCGGGAGTGGCATCCGCTTCTGAAATGGCTTGCCTCCAGAAACTCTGTGTATAAACAGTGCTCAGGCCTTTCGTTAATAGGGTCGCTATGAGTCATCTATGACTCGACGGCACCTAACAACAACAACTACAATAGTTAGTTTGCCACTGTTCCTGGGGTGAGATGGTATTTCATTGTGGCTTTGATTTGCATCTCTGTTATTGTCAGCTATTTGAGGATTTCTTCATGTGTCTGTTGGCCGTCTGAATGTCTTCCTTTGTGAAAGAAAAGTCTTTTCATGTCATTTGCCCTTTTTGTAATTTGGTTATCAGTCTTTTTCTTGTGGAAGCCCTCTAGTTCTGTAAACTTTTGTTTTGAGACCCTTGTCTGAGATGGTATTACCAAATGTTTTCCCCAGTCAGTATGCTTCCTTTTTGCCCTTTTGGTGAGAAAAGTTTTTGATGTGCACAGGAATTTAATCTTTAGAAGGTCCATTCATCAGTTTTATCCTGGTTGTGTATTTCTGGCTGTATTTGTCAGCCTTTTCCTACCATGGGCTAGTCCTTTTAAGCTTGGTCTACCTGAACTGGTCCTTCTTATAGATATGAGTTTATAACTGCTTTCTTCACACTCTCATATGAGTAATCTGTAAAGATTTACAGCCTTGGAAACACAGTGACGAGTCAGTATGACTTGGGATCAACTCAGCAGCAGTGGGTTTGGTTTTTTGAGGGAGCATGTGTCAGGTAACTCCACGATTTGATAACTGATGTGGTGCTAACAGGTTTCCAGAGAAGAATTGGATGTATAGTGCAGAGTTTTCTTTCTCAATCTCTCGTCTTCTCTGACCTTGACATTCTTCAGGAGTATTGCTCAGATATTTTGTAGAATGCTCCTCACTCTGTACTTCTCTGATGTTTTCTCAAGGTGAGAATGAGAGTGTACATTTTGACAAGGATACCACAGGGGTGATGTATCTTCTTCATTCACCACACAAGGAGGTGTGATGTCAGTGTGTCTTCTTATTAGTGATGCTAAACTGGCTTTCTTGGTTAAGATGGTGTCCGTAAAGCCATTCTCTTTCCCACGGTAATTAATATTTGAGGGAGAGGGACTTTGAAACTATGCAAAGTACCTTCTAACACTTTTAACTTTAACCCATTACTCTGTACACTGGCATGTACAACAACTGTTTTGTTTTAATGGCAAAGTAGCTTGTTTGTGAAGATGGCTCAGGACTGGGCAGTGCTTAGTTCTGTTGTACTTGAGTCATTATGCGTCACAACTGACTCAGTGACACCTAACAGCTTGATTTTTATGTCCACGTTTTAGGGAGACCTTGACAAGCCGTTGAAAGATTGGTAAGATATCAGATTGTACCTCTCAAAAGAGCCAGTTCAGATTTTAGTTCTAATCTCTTGCCAGTGGCTTTGGGGACATATTCAGACCTCTCTAGCAGATTTTTTCTCTTTGGGAAATTGAGAGATCTTTCACTTTTCCTTTCAAGGAATTGGAAAGACATAATGACTCGTGATTATTATGAGAAGACGAGGGCATAGTCCTAATCCACAGACAGCTCCTCTCGAGCAGTTCCAATCCATCAATGGGTCTGCTCGAGAAATACTGGCATTTTCCTTTCATGTGATTTATAGTCTCGGGAACTTGCTGGTAGGCCAGCTGTGAGTCAGTTCTGTCTCATTAGCATTGAGAAGGAGGTGGAATTATGACCAGAGGGCATGAGAATGCTTTCTTTCCATGTGAGAGACCCAGATTTGATTCCTGCCTAAAAGATCTCCTTAGCTATTTGTCACCTCTGCCATGTGTTGATATAATGCTAGACAGATTTAAGCAGCTTCAATGCTAATATGGACTAAGTAGAAAGATCTCGTGTTCTGCTTTTGAAAATTGCTGTTGTTAGAAGCTGTCAAGCCCCTTCTGACTCAGGCAGATTGAAAGATCTGGATCAGGCAACGGACTGAAACCTTGCCCGATCCCATGCCAGCCCCACAATCTCGAAAGTGCTTCAGCTGGTTGTTAGAGCGACTGTGTCAATGCATCTCATTGAAAGGCAGCCTATCCTTCACTGACCTTCTGCCTTTCCAAGTGCGATTAGGCAGTGAAACCCTGTGGTTCACAGTGGTCCATCTGTAAGTGATCATGGGATTGGTGCAGGACGGAACAACATTTTGTTCTGTTTGTACATGGAATTGCCATGCACTTCGGGCCTATGCCGTGGTAAACAGAAACTGTCATCATGAGACATGATGACAGAAAGTCCGTCCCATAAATCAGTTAAGAAAGAGACCAGTTCTGTTTTATTTTGTGAATTGATGGAGAATGACTTAAGGGTTGGGGAAGGGTCTCCTCATGGTCTCATCTGCAGGGAATTGTGCCATTAACCCAAAATGTGCATGTCTCTGGCTGTTCAGATCCACCGTACCAGGGAGAAAGATGATTAGTCTCTTCCTGTTACAGTTTACAGCCCTTAGCCCTGATGGAGGTCACTATGAGTTGGAACCAACTTGTCGGCAATGAATGAATTAGGTGCTTCTTAAGAGAGGAAGGAAGCTTTGAGCTTCTTGTTTTTTAATCAAAAGAACACAGTTTCCCTGAATCCACGTATTTTAACTCAGAAATGCTTCTTCCCCTCCTCCTCAAGCCACATTGTCCGAGTAGGACCTGTGAGCCATGTGTACATTCAGCGTGTGCCTTATTTCCACCCGTGATGTATTTGTTCAAACTTTGTAAACTCACTCAGCTTCTAGGCAGAACAATCACGGATGTTTTCTTGTTTCACTGAAGTTAAGAATGAGGAAGGCTGAGAGAGAGGGAATAGAATGGAGGAGGAGAGAGTAGCTGGAACACAAAGAAACATCTGCTTTCTGGTCTAAGATTTTCCATGTGAGTCTCTTTTGATTATGCTGGGAAAAGCTCAAGAGGCTGTGAGAATAGGTGGGAAAATTCCAGCAGTAGTTTGCATTGGAAATCCAAGGACACAAGCAGTCTTCTAAGTAGGGAAAGACCGTATGGTGGGCTGCTCCTGAGTAGAAGAGCTTGTGGGATGGGTTTGACCTTCCCTGGGATCCTTGTTGACTCCTTCTGAGACCCTGATCCCTGACAAGGGCGTAGTGTCAGTGAGAGACTTGGAAACCAAGAAGAATGCAGCACCCTGTCCAGCTCCACACCCTGTGCTGTCTCTGCCCTGAGGATTGAGAGGCAAGATCCTGGTCTTCTGAGAAAAATCTGACTGCGCCCTGGCCTGACACACTCTGTGCATGACTTTGATCTTAAGCATGGTGTTTGTTTGGTTTTTTTAAAATTTTTTATTTTATGCTGGTTTACTTACAAAGTTCGTGTACATTCGGAACGAAAACATTAAGGGAAAGAGTTAGTGAGATATATGGAAAGTAAACTAACTGAGTGTAATGTCACTGTATCCTAGTAAAACGTTTTCTGAAATGACACCCCTGTTTGCACTTGTCATCATTTTCTCTGTCTCTGCTGCAGGGCTACATGATTCCTTTCTGTTAGCAGATCACTGAATGTGACTGTAGATGGACCTAGACTTCAGAATCGTTTGCAACATACATAAATATCTTCAGCAACATCCTTTATTCCTGTTTTCTTTTTGTATCTAGTCCCACTGAAATCAGAATATACAAAGAGGAACAAAATAAATGAAAGGGGGAATTTTAAGAAAGGTAAAACAAACAAACAAACACCAAAACCAAAACCCAAAAAAGTTCGTGTAAATTGTTTTGTCACACCAGATCTTTCCCATTTCCTTTACTCACCCCTCCCTCCAACTTCAGCGCATTTCTAAACCCAAATCTACCCCCTCCTCCCACCAGCCTTCTTCCAGGGACCTCCTGCATCCATTCCAAGGTCAACCATGGACAACCAGGAGGTTCTGTCTTATTTTTACACCTCTTGGCTTGTCTGGGCTCCAGGAAGCTTTAGCTAGAGACATCAGTAGAGACAATTATAAACCCTTCTAGCCAGTACTTATAAGAAAAGATGGTGAGAGATTTCACAAATACCTGGGGTTTCCCAGCTGAGTTGGGATACCAGGAGTCTTATAAACTACTGTCATGTTATTTTTTTTACACATAGCCGACTTGTGTCGTACATGATGGATTTTGCTGTTCTCATTCTGTTAGCCCCAAATTGAAGGAGTGCAAGCGCTCACATTTCCCTGTGGGGCCGAATACTACAGAGCTGCCAAAATAGCTTTTGCATGTGAGGTCTCATTAGCAGAGTCCTACTGGGAGTGCTTGCCTAGGAATTTAGATTTCTGGGCTACCTGGAGGCTGACAACCCCATGGCGGCAGGTCATCCTTTGAAGAGAAATTGTCTTCTGATCCTGAAAGGTGAGCTCAGTTTAGTTTTAGGCTCTCAAACCACAAATGCAAAAGCTTACTAATGATTCTAGACTAAATGAGCAAAGAAGATACTTTCAGGAGAAGGGACCACTAGTGCTTCCTAGCATCTCCTTTTCCTAAGCAAGCTCAGACCCTTCTCCCCAGACAGCACTCCAGAGTCCAGGCATCATTGGGAGCGACCTGGAATGTGGCTGGGCATCATGGCAGACCAGAGTGGGCTGAAGGGAGGCACGAGGGACCTGCAGCTTTTGACTTTTCCTAACTGACTTCCCCCCGCCCACCCTCCCCCCCAGGATCTTTTTTCAGGTCCTTTTGGCATGAGAGGTTTTCTGGTTCAGGATGTCTGCTTCACCTTAGACTTTTGTTCCTGCTGTTTCTGTCCCTGAAAGGCACTGCTGTAGAATTCTGGGAACACAGACAACAACCCCCTGCCCCCTTAAAACCTGTGTCCCTTCTTCTTTCACTCTCTCTTTTTTTTAAAAAAAAGGTGAAATTGAATCTAGCTCTGTTCCTGTGTTGATGAGAAAATTCTCAGGGTAACTGTGGTTCCGCTGTTATAATCTCAGTGTATTATTAGATGCTGTTGAGTCAGAACTGACTCATAGCTGACCTTCCAGTGAATTTTCAGAGGATGTAATTAGCACAGGAGCAGATAGTCTAATTTTTATCCCCGTGGGACACCTGGTAGATCCGAACCACTTGCCTTTGGATTGGCAGCACACCACCTTACCACTATGCCAGCAGAGCTCCCTGGTCAGCACTGCATTAACACAGAAGCGAGAGGTGCCACCTGACTGCCTCGTGGCTCTGAGCTGACCCACTCTGGCCTGGCTCGAGTGTTCCTCCCGCTGGGGGAACCAGCACGGCTTCTTGGCTTTTCCCACAGCCTCAGAGGCCCCGTCCAAACCGCTGTGGCTTTAGTCAGCCCACAGCCTCCATCCCAACCTGGCTTCCAGCCGAGGAGTCATGTTCTGAGACCATGACAGTGGAGGGTGTAACAGGAAGGATCTTAGGACAGAGGAAATATTTGGGGTCCCCTCAGACTCTCTTAGGGGCCCCTCTCAGTTTGTTCCCCACCTTAGACACTAACCTTCAGCAAAGGGTCAGAGTCTTGCCAACGTGGAGTCCTCAAATCTGAAGGGGCAGAGGTTGTTGGAGAAGCATGCTGTGACTCGTCCTCTCCTGCTCAAGGGAGGAAAAGAGTGTGCTCTGTCACCGTGGAGCCTGAAGAGAATTCAGATGGAATGAAAGAATGGGGTCTTCTCCCCGCTGAGCGTGAGCAGTGAGGGAAAGCCGGGCTGTCATGACCGTAGGTCATTAACTCTGTGCGGCAGGAGCGTTTCCCTGTGGGATCTGATGAGTTCTGACTCTGTGTGATGTATTTTTAATTTCTCAGAGCTCTCGTTATCTCCATGTGCCTTTTCTTATGGCTTCCAGCTCTTTTTGAGGGATTCATTATATTTCCAGCATTCTGAAGAGATCCAATTATTTTTTTTTTGCCCCGTTTTCTGCAGCCTCTGCATTGTTTCCTCTGAGATACATTTTTCTTTTCATCCTTCCTCCTGCCCGTCCACCTCTGTCTTTTATGTTTAAGCCCTTTCTTAAATGTCTAGTGAGCCTAGACTGTCTTTAATAATGAGGTGTAAGAGCCGTGGTGATGAGGATGGCACAGCACAGGGCCCGGTTCACGTCTGTTATTCATGGGGCCTCTGTGACTCACGGTTGACACATAGGCATCTGTCAACAACTGTGCCCTGGTCGGGAACTCTGGTGGAAGAGTCTCTAGGGAGTTGTACTGCTCACCTGAAGGTGGTGTATCTCTGGAGGTTCAAGTTTTCCAGCTGCTCTGCAGGAGCAAGATGGATGGTCTCCTCATGTGATTTACAGCCTCTGAAAATCTGTTGGAGGGTCATCTTTGGGTGAGAGAGCCCGTGTGATACAGTATGATACATTGTAAGCTGTTAATCAAGATGTTAGCAGTTCAGATCCACCAAAGATAGTCTTCTCCAGTAAAGATTTGCCGCCTCAGAAACCTGAAGAGTGTCACCGAGTCAGCATTGACTAGATGGCAGTGGAGATTTTGTTTGTTTTAGGGTTTGTTTTTTTTTTATAGAGAACCCTGGGTGGCTGTGGGTGGTGGAAGGGGGCAGTGAGGCTTCTTGACTGAAAGGCAGTTTAGGGGCCGTTTTACTGTGTGCACAGCTCTTAGGATCTACATGTTTTAGTTCATTTTCGCCAGGGAAGAGTGCTCCGTTCGCTTGCCCAAATTGAGGGGAATAATGGGGACATGTGTGCCTTAGTTCTTTACTGTGTTACCCTACCCCGAATGTCTCTCAAACTAGAAACCCCCACGGTCACTTTCTCTCTTCTCTTGCCAGCATTGAAGGTCAGGTGCCCACTGCCCAAACTGGAAAGAGCATGGGGCACTGGGAGTGTCCGCTTAGTTCTTCTAGAACTTTCCAACCAAACTCCACCTGCCTGCAGACTTCAGCTTCTGAACTTTCTAAAGGGGGCACTTTGAAATGTAATTTCACTTTGATGAAATTAGCCTGCGTGCCTTCCCCAGTCTACCCCTATCCTTGGCTGTCTTCCTTGGGTCAAGTTCAGCCCCCATGTAGTCCTTTCAAGCTAAAAAAACCCCAACAAACTTTGCTGTCCCTCAGGTGAGATTTTAGGAGGTAGCATGACATTACCTCTTCCATCTTGAGCTGGCTGATTTCAGGACTGCTTGCCTCACTGCCCTGTTCACCACGGTCGTGAGAGCGCCCCCTGAAGGCAGTCCACTGACTGTGACATTGGACACACTCCTGGAACAGGAGCAGTGACAACCAAAGGTCGATTCAGTGAGGGCTTCCTATTCTTCAGTGGCTTGAGAGCAAGTTTTGCACAGAGAGGACGGGGGAGCAAGAAGCAAGGCTCTCTCAGGAGACCTGAGTGAGCAGGGCCCATGGTTGGATGGAGGGAGCCGGCCCTGTCAAGATGTGGCTGTGAGATGTGTCCTCAACTGTCAACCTTGCCTTTCAGACCTTGGCCTGTCTCCACACCTCACGGCGCTCATGGTCGGTGGACAGCCCCTGGGCCACAGCAGCAGCACGGGGGACACTGGCTTCAGCTGCTCTCAAGACTCAGGTAACTCTCACATCTAAGCCTCCCAGAATTGCTTCCCTGAGGCATAGAGCTGGGGAGGGGGCGTTTGCACTCCCAGTGCGGGAGGGGAAAGCCCATGGAGGCAGTCAGTGCGCCTGCACAAACCTAACTGGCTCGTTGCTGCTTCTCTCCTCAGTCTCTCCTTCTGTAAAATGGGGTCACAGTTACTTTTTGTTTGTTTGGTTTTAGTTTTGGTTTTGTTCCTCACAAATTAGCTGAGTTATGAGGTTGAAATGAACTAAAAGCCCATGTAAAATTATAATGGTAAGTGATTGTGGCTTTAATTATAGTGACAGTTGGTGAGTAGGGCTCTGGTGTCACCCTGTATGGTTTTCAATCCCCAGTTGGCTTGTTACGGGCCATGGTATCTTGGGCAAGTTGCTTAATCTCTTTGTATTATCCTAGTTTGAAATGGACAGTTTCCCAGTGTGTGTACTGAGGGCTCTAAGAACTCTGTCAGAGAGTTGTGAGAATTAGAAGGCAGGGTGCATGTAAAGCAGAGGAGATGATTCAGGCACAGCGGAATCGCTTCCCAAATGTCTGATAGCTCTGCTCCACCCTTGAGAAACTTCGTCTTCTCTGAAGAAACACATCTCCACTACAGAGCCTCCACCTCCTTCCCTTAGCTACTGCTACCCAAGGATCCTGCAAACCTAGAGCTGGCCTCTCTCCAGTTGTTCAAGCCTGTCCCTGACTGTTCTTGGGGAGTTGTGAGTACACATCTGGTGCTCACTGAGAGTATTGAGGGGAACTTCATGGACGCCCAGGGAGAATGTGAGGGGAGAGGGCACCATGTCTCGGGATCCACCAGCTGCACAGCCTCTGCCACTGAAGTCGAGCTGTGGAGCCTAGCACATCTGTTACCCACTTGGGCTGGCATTTGTGAGGATGTGGTGGGGAGAGATGTGAGCGCTACATCTCAATGAGGCTGCTATAAAAAGATTGCAAATGTGACAAGAGCTATGAAAGAGGAAACTTCATGGGAACACATGGCAGGGAGTTGTAAGTTATATGGGGTGTGGGAAGCGTCGGGAAAGGCTTCTCTGAAGAAGTGAGGTGGCCTGAAGAATAAGTAGGAAGGAGTCAGGAAAGGAGCCACTGTTGTTCAAATGTGTGACTCTAAACCAGAAAGTTACTGCTTTGAACCGACTAGCTGCTTCTCAGTAGAAAGATGAGGCAGTCTGTTCCTGTAAACATTTGCCGCTTTGGAAACCCAGTGTGAACTCAGCTCCATCATTTACTAGCTATGCCCTTATTAGTACTGACTTCATTTATTTAGCACTTGCTGTATATCAGACGAAGAGGACTGAGGGCATAGAGAATAACCTTTTGGACTGTTGGCTGAAATTTTGGCAATTCTAATGCACCGACCCCGCTGTCTTCTCGTCTTATAAAGATTTACAACTTCAGAAGCCCAATGGAAGGTTGCATCGAGTTAGAACCCACTCGAGAGCAGTTGAGTTTGTGGAACATGGCAAGAAATTGCGTCTCAACTCTCGAAATGCTCACAATTCCATCAGGCAGATTGAAATTACAGTCCCCCTCTGATCGATGTGGAAGGACTCTGTAAGACCATGCAGCCTGCTAGCGCTCTAGTTCTGCCCAGTTCTCTGTGTGCTTCATAGCCACAGTCAGCGCCCCCAGACCAGTGCTCCCTTGGTGAGCGATGCAGTGGCTGCTATGACAGCTTGTTCTGAAACCACACATCAGGAGCTCCAGGTTTCTGATCTTCATTTCCTGAGCACCAGGGCCTTGTTAAGGCAGGTAGTTCAAATCCACCAGCTGCTCCTGGGAATAAGATGGGCAATGTTTTCCAGTGTGATTTCCAGCCTTGGAAAACCCACTGGAGGGTGAATTGACTACACAAGCAGGAGTGGCATCCACTTCCTAAACAACATGCCTCTGGACACTCTATGAACGTTGAGGAACGACAATAGTTATAGAAAGGCTTCAGGTCTTTTGTTCATAGGGTCACAGTGAGTCACAACCACATGCTAACAATCATGGGGACCTGATGGATTGAAAGCTGAGGATTAAGGCAGAACAAGGCTGATTACTGATGTCTGCCCCAGGATCTGGCTAGCGCCCTGTCCCTGTCCTCTTGTCCCAGCTCCCATTATTGTGACTTTACTCACTCTTTTCCTTTATTCATTTTTCAGAGTCAAATTTTTCCATCCTTATTTTGCTTGCCACCGGATTTTCATTGTCAAATTTTATTTATCACAGAATATTTTAACTAGTGATAGCAGTTTGCACTGGAAGAAGACTCACCGCCTACAAAGTTCCCTTTAATAGGACTGCCCTGTCCTCCCTTTGGGGAATAGCTGAGTGGCATAGATGGTTAAAGCTCATCAAAAGGCTGGTGGTTCAAGTCGACCCAGAGAAACTTTGGAAGACAGTCCGTGGCCTGCTTTTGAAAACACATCCATTGCAACCCTGTGGAGCATGATTTTACTCTTAACACTCATAGGCCATTATGAGTCAGAATTGACTCAACAATAGCGGGTTGATGTTGCCCTGTGAAGCCCCTTTCCATTCCTTCCCACTCCCTCCTGGACCCTGATCTGGCAGATTTAGCGCCTGTGTATGTTATGCGGTTCCATCTCTTAGCCAACTGCTCTGGAGAACGTGGCAGTTATTTTCACGTGTGTGAAGCTGTCGTCACACTCCCTGGAAATAGGATGGGTCTTTCTCAGACAAATGCAGCAGAGGAGTGCTCAGCTCCCCATGATAGGGTTCAGTAAATGGGGGAGCAGGCTCCTGGGGAGTTGAAGGAAAAGGAGGGGACCAGATTGATGGAAGGGGAAAGGGGGCTATGTATTGTTGGGATGGATGCAGAGTCTGCACTTCATTTCAGGAACGGATGTGATGCTGCTTGAAGACTATACGTCTGATGACAACCCGCCCTCACACTGCACTTGTCCGCCCAAGCGAAGGAGCTCGGTCACATTTGAGGATGAAGTGGAACAGATCAAAGGTAGGCGTCTGTGACTGACTGCTTCAGACAAACCGAGGAAAGGAGAGTCTTAGGGAAATGCCAACCACGTCCCTTCCTAGAATCTTCTAGGATTTCGACTCTCCATCTCCCAATGCAGGTAGCATCTGAGGCTGGCAAAAAGTGGCTCTCCAACTCTGTGTAGACACAGGCCCCTCCACCTGGATCCTGGCTCACGCCTGCTCCCTCAGCAAACTTCCTGATTGAATGTAACCATTCCTAAGCCTTCCATGGTTCTCTTGGTCTTTCCCTTGTGGATGATGTGCACTTGTTAAGTTTGAGCTTATCTTTGCTGAGCCTCCCTAGAGAATGGAAATGCCATCGTGATTGTTGCCCTGGATGGTGAGGAGGACACTTGGGTCGTGTGAGGGCAATAGTTAATTAGGCTGTCATGTACTCCCTGCACTTTGCCACCTTGACTGTTCTCAGTCCCCAGTATCTTTCTCCCTTCTGGAGCCTGGCATCATTTCCCCCATCCTTAAGTACTGATTGGAAGAGTTACAAGGGTGAAACCATCTAAGTCTACCAGGAAAGTAAGGCTTTCATTTCCTCTGGATCCTGCCAGGTGAGAACAGCCGCCAACATGACTTGGCTGTGGATGTGAAGGAGGAGGATTTCCGGATGGAAATGAACCCAAGTGCTGTTCCTAGGAACGCTGGTAGCCTAGTCCTTGGGGAGCCAAGCTGCTAACCCAGAGATTGTGCTTCTCTCATGGTTCCGATCCAGAGGCTCCAGGGAGAAAGATGGCAGTCTTTTCCTGTGCTAGTCACGGCCTCGGAAACCTGCAGGAGGGTCAGTTCTGAGTCAGCTCCTCTTGAAGACAGTGGCTTTTTTGAGAACTCATAGGTTCATTGCTAATCACACCTTCTCTTCCACCTCCCTTCTGATTTACTTAGAACAAATCGAGAGCAGTCACTAATGTCAGAGACAGAGACAATAATTGCCACTTAATTGGCAAAGTGGCTTGAGGAACCACATCCACAGTGGCTGTCTAATATGTGACCTTCATATTATAAAGTGAATTGACCCCCCATCCCCAGTCCCTCAGCCTGTATCAGCCAAGTTTCCCCTCTCAGGCAACTCTAAGGGGACAGGATCTGAGACAGCACTTCAGTGCACTTGGAAAGGAGATCCAGGGGCCTGTCTGTCTTTATCCATCTCTCTTTCTGTGAGGAATAATGAACCAGGGCAGGGCAGAGAGGTGGCCCTCCCATTTTTTCCTCACAGTGCATAGGCATGGAAGTTAACTTACCATCCAGAAAAACAAGAGGAATGAGTGGATATGTTGTTCCTCCTAAAATGTCCAAAGGAAATAGGATTAATAATAATCAGACACTAAAAAAAATTTTTTTTAAAAAAAAATCGGATACTGAGTAAGAAGTTAAAGGTCTACCAGATTTCTCTCTTCTCTCCAGTTTTGTTTTTTTTTTTTTTTTTTTTTCCAGTTTTGTTTTTAGGAACTCTAGTCCCAGGGAGGAGAGCGTTCACATCCTTTCTTTTATTTCTAATCCTGAGGCTCCTTACGGCTTTGGGGAATCTCTGCATGTGGGAAGGAGAGAGATGGCTTTCGAGTTTATGAACTATATTGACAGCTGCAAATACGGGACTGCTCCAGGGGGCTGAGAAACCAGAAAATTCTTCAAACATAGACATTTTTTAATTATCACCGGCAGGAAGCACTTAACTGAAGTTCTGTCTATGGGCCAGACTGAGGCTAAGCTTCTTAGAGGCGTCTGATTGTACAGTCACAGTGACCCTGTGAAGGAAGAGGTGAACAGTTATTTCCTAACACTGCAGATGAGCACACTGCAGTGAGGCTGAATTAACTGATTTTTCTAAGAGTTCCCAGGTAGTAACTTCTAAGTCCTTGACTTATACATCAAGGACTTATAACTTACTACTTCTGACCTCATAGCCCACACCCAGCACCCCCATTTGCCATCCTCCCTTGCCCCCCGCCCTCCCACCAGCTGCACAGGCAGATTCCCACGACACTCATTGGTCCAGGGTCCCTGGCTAACTCTTCTTCTGCCTTCTTTCTCAGACGCTGCCAAGAACTCCATTCTCCACGTAAAGGCCGAAGTGCACAAGTCCTTGGACAGTTATGCAGCCAGCTTGGCCAAAGCCATTGAGACTGAAGCCAAAATCAACTTGTTTGGGGAGGAGGCTCTGCCAGGGGTCTTGTTCCCAGCTCGAACTGTCCCGGGCACTGGCTTTGCGGGTCGCCGAGGCAGCAGAACTCTGGCGAGCCAGCGGCTCCAGCTGCAGAGCATCGAAGAAGGGAACGTCTTAGCTGCGGAGCAGAGATGAGGGCCTGAGGCGCATGGAGGCCCAGAGCTGGAGAAGCAGTCTGGTGGAGGGATCCCGTGGCCGCCTGTGCCTCGGCCCGTGGGAGCATGGCAGCGTGTACTGTTGTGCAGAGGGGACAGCAACCACCAGCAGGACTGCAAACTGTCTCGCGTCCGTGACTTTCGTGTCTGCAGTCAAACTACAACATGAGTTTGGTTGGGTTTTTCAAGTGCCGCTGCTGGGTCCAGCGGCATCTAAAGCACAGAGAAATGCAGACATAGGTGTGACCCTGACTTTTAGCAAGTGGCACATAGAGGAGACCAGAGACCACGGGCTTGGAAGGAAACCCCCACGCGGATCATTCCACCTTTACAGCCTGTATTCTGGCTCTAGCGTGCACTGATGCTCAGAGCGAGCCCTTCCTGTCACTGAGGGAGACAAGGCTTCCTGACAGCAGGGGTACCCTGAGCTTCCCGAGTGGATCTTGCAAGCGTGGGGGTTTCACTTCTGAGCCAACGCAGTCCCCAAAAGAGAAGGCAAGGCAGGGTATCCCAAGCGGACTTCTCCCTCGTTGTCTCTTGGTTCCGGCCTTGCCCTCAGTGGGCTGACCTCCTGGTGCTGGTCACCGCTGCCCACAGCCCACAGGGCAGACATGTCAGGCCCCCGAGGACAGGCCTGCCCACCCACCCCCTACAGACATATGCTCTGGTATGTCACAAGAAGGGAACAACCACTATAAAACACAGGAGGAAGGGGCACGTCCCCGGGGCTTCATTTTCAGAATTAAAAAAATCTGTTTAATTAGGATACATCACTGTCTTCCCTGAGTGGGGCTATGGGACCAGGAAATGGGAATATTGTTATTATCAGCGGGAGCCCTTGTACAAAGGAAAGCCTAGTGAGATAGAGCCTGTTTGTAATGTTATATGTGATCCAGCAGAGCTGCGGCCTCCAGTTTCTAAGGGATATTCCTGAGCTCAGCAGGTACTGTTCACACAGCCACAGGCAACATACGATAAGCTGGGTGAGTGGGGACTGAGGACTGGCTCCAATCAGCAGCCTGATTTTCAGCTTCCTTCTGCCTCTGACCACATATATTATTTGGGGCATTTTGTCACCTCAAAACAATCTGTGAAATAGGAGAATGGCAGAAGGTTGGATTGAGTGATCACTAAGATCATTCCCAGCTTCAATCTTTGAAAGAGTAGTGACCACTGACCAATGCTTTTATCACATCAAGTGTTTCTAATGCATACATGAACCACCACCGGGCTCCCGGGCCCATGTTTAACCTGTCTGCTCAGAGCACAATACAGAGAGAATCCAGCCCCCAAGTCATAGCTTGAAGAAAGTGAGATGCATCCTCAGAACATGCTGAACAGCGGGAATGTTGGCATGTGAAGTCTTCCTCTCCACTTTGAGGACCTAGTGAGGGCAAGATCTTTTTTTGCTGTGAGGCTGAAACCCAAGGTTGGCTTATCCACCTGAGTCCCCAGTGTACAGTGGCTGGAGTTCTTGTCACCTTCATGGTGCTGGAACTCAACAGCAACTATTCCTGGTCAGCTGGGTGCTGGCCACTGGCCACTGGCCTGGGTTCTGGGTTAGAGCAGAAGTGATTTTCCCAGAGGAGCAAAGGACAGTTTGATTTGTAGGCTCTCCCAAGGAGGTGCACAAGTCAAGCCGACTCTTCTCCTGTTGGGTGGGGTGTCCCTTAGTCTGAATGCTTTGTGTATTCTGTGTATGAACCTTGTTCTCTAAAGGGACCATGTTCTTGATGAACCGGTATGTATACACGTGGCTCTGGGCAGAGAAACCTTTACGTCTGGGTGGGAACAACCTGGGGTAGGTGAATGGCTGGGTAGGCCTTTTTAAGTGCAGTGAATTGGCTTGGAACTTCTCCATGATCCTGATCTGAAGTCAGCTGAGTTTGTCAGGATTTAGTCGCATCGAATCTAGGAAAAAAAATGCACAAAATGATGTTTCCTTATATTCTGCCGAGCTCATCCATTTGTTCAGGGGCCAAATACTGTGTAGGGCACCAAGCGAGGCTCTACATGCTGACTGGGGAGAAGCCTGGAAGATGCCGATTCCTGTACATAACAGACCCAACGAGTTAATAGTGAGAATCATGAGCTCCAGAGGAAAGGGGGCATTTCCACTTAGGAAGTTTAGAGATGACCCTATTGCAGAGGAGACAGTTTGCAACAAGTCCTGATGGATGTTTGGCAGCTAGAACCGTATTTTACATATTCAAGGATCCAACTCTGCTTTGATTCCCCAAGACAGTGGGGGAAAGAACATCCACATGCATTCTGGAGTTTGTGAGAGGTGGCGTTTTTCAGGACAAGTTTCCTCAGTGTAGAAAGTCTTCAACTGTCCCCACTGCACCCAGACTCATTAGGCCAAGGCTTTCTAAGGGGGACACGCAGACAGTGGCAGGTGGTACCAGCCACTTGATAGCAACGATACCTTATGACTTCCGGTTTTGAGAGGACCACTTTAGGGCTCTTACATGTCTTCTTTCTTTAAGATCCCATTTGCCTGAGTCCCTGGACACCTCAGTACCAGGTTTGAGAGCTGTGTGTCCCAGAAGGCCCTGGGAGCGCCGCAGTAGCAAGCCCACAGCTCAGCACGCAGCCTTGGCCCCTGGCCACAGGCACCGGCACTTGTACTGAGGGCCTGAGACGCCAGGTGGCAGCAGCGTGGCTGAGATCCACAGGCAGCTCCCCAAAGAGAAGAGCGAAGGCTAGACCTTCTCCCTCAGGCTACTGGGCCTGCTTGCCCAAAACCAAAACAATTCTAAGTTATGCTAATAAAAGACTTCTAAGTTGGCTATCAATAATGGCAAAATTCCAGGGTCTGCTGTAAAGTCCCACAGCACAGCACAAGTTCAGCTACATGATCTCAAAATTACATTTATGCCCAGAATGTGCCTGTGTGTCCTGAGAACACCTCTGCCTACAATGAAGGGCTTGGTGTGGGCTGTTGGGAAGGGAAACTGCCCAGTCCTCACCCCTGAGGGATAAGAAAATGACTTTGACCACAGACAAAGGGTAGGCTGTTCCCTCACTGTGTTGGGAAGAAAGGGCCCATGGAATCTGGGGAAGTGAAGTGACTTGAAGGTCTCAAATAAGGCAGGCCAGAATAAGTCAAGGCCAAACTCCATCTTGGTCATGTGGCTGAGAGGAGAAAGTCCTCTATTTTGTATTCCAAGGAAGGCGGGGTAGAACTGAAAGGTATTCTCAGAAAAGACCAGAGGGCTTTATTAGGTCAGTAGACAAAATACAGTAACCCAAGGAGTTTGGGAGCCAGAAAGAGTATCTGTTTGCTAAACCTGAAAAATCCCACAGGCCCAAGGAAAGTGGATTCACTAGAATGAATTCAAAGCACAAACTCCAAAATGCGCACACAGTTAAAAAGAGCACAATTTTGGTCCGTGTTACCTTGAGGATAACAATCATCAAAGCTATGTTCATCCCCTTGGAATTTTTCAGAGCAGTATAAAGTAACTTAGGGATTAGAAGCTGCTTCTGTTTGTCTTCTGAACAGTGCCATTTTGAAGCACACAAATCACTGACAAGTCAGCCCCTCTCAGAGGAACAAGAGTCCTGGGAAAGTGACTATCCTGGGTGGGCCAGGCCACACCAAGTCGGGGGAGGAGGAGAGATTAATGTCTGGGATGGGGTCTGTCAGTCAGGGCTGCTTTGATAATGGACCCCTGGCTGCAGAAGCGGTTAAAAGCCAATGCAAAAACAAGCTACTTGTGAAATGTATTTAACTTGAAGTTTTTGGATATTTTTTCCCCTTATGAAAATGCTTAGGATTACTGTAAAGCAATATTTATAAATAAGTGCATTTAGAATAGTTTTGTTTACCTGATTAAGATATGTTTTGGTATGTGTATAGCTCTGAAAATTGTGTGTGCTGTGAAATTTTCTGAGTTCCCCTGCAACTCTCCCATTCCCCACAAAGCTTCTCTGCCCAGGATGCACATCTAAAGGGAGGGAGCCTGCACACGCAGCAGATCGCTGGAGAAATGTGTGTAAGGGTGCCAATATCAGATTCAACCGGACCCATTCATCATGCATTTTGGTAAACTTACCCTGGGCCATTAAATATTGTTAAATACATCCGTGCTGCTTGTTATATACTGTTGATCGAGTTCCAATTATGATGACTCAATGTACAACCGAACAGAACCCTGCCTGACAGTGTGCCGTCCTCACATCCCTGCTGTGCTTCAGTCCACTGTTACAGTCCAGTGTCGAGCCATCCTGTGGAGGGGGTTCTCTTTCACTGACCCTCCACTGTCCCAGCATGATGTCTTTTTCAAGGACTGGTTTCTTATAAGCTCATCCCAAAGTGTATGAGATGAAGTTTCATCATCTTTCTTCCAAGGAGCACCCTGATGACACTTCTCCAGGACAGATTTGTTCTTTTAGCAGTCCTTGGAGTATTCAGTGTTAACCAATACGCTGTCAGTGACATACATACATCTAAACCATAATCAAAGAGGGCAGATGGTGGATAATCATGGAACCGGAAAGCCATCTATCCAGAATGCCCACTTCCCTTACCTAACCCCTTCACCTGCCAGTTGTGATTAGGTGCTTGAGCCAGCTCCACCCCCTAGCAACCTGATGTGTAAGAACAAGCCCCTGCCTGGTCCTATGCTGTCCTCACCATCTGAGGGGCCAGCCCCTAGTGTCATACTGTTTAGTGTGGGGTTTTTTTTTCTGAGCAGAAAAGTGAGATCTAGTCATCTAAGTCTTCAGTGCCCATCCAGCCCAAATATTGGAAGTCAAGACTGACTGGTCAGCTCTGCTGCCTTCCTACTTGTCCAATCTGCCTTGCTCCTGAGTTAAATAACAAAGCATCAACATTGCTAAAGGCAATTCCTTCAGCAAGTATCTTTTAGCTTGTCTTCTGTTGAGTCACTCCAGGACTTCACCGGGTCCTCCTATAGCCCCTGACCTATGTGTTTCTCAAGCCCCTCTGTACCGTGACTACAGCAGTTACTGTAGCAACAGTGGAAGGAAAAACAGCCAAGTCCTTCACCCTCCATATGTTCTGCTAAAACAGTCCCGGTGGACGTATGATTACATACATATTATGCACAGCAGCACAGAGGAGTCAGCTTGACCAGGATACATAAGTAGTTGGAAAGCAGAAGCTAAAGTTCTTGAACTTTTTGGAAATGATGAAGTTGCCCACTTTGGCTAAAGCTCAGGTTCCTTTTTGGACCATTTCTCCACTTTTCTTAATAAGGATGTATATTGCTCTTTCCTGGGTTAAGAGCTAGACTGAAATTCAACTGAAGCAAACAGTTACTCTGCACAAGTCAGTTCCCTTCCTTCAGTAGCAGGTCCCTGGACTTAGAGCCCTCTTGTGGTAAAGACTCTTGATCTTAATATAGGGCACAGATGATTTGCTTAGCCTGAATATGAAATGGCCCAGACAAAAAACAGTATTTCTTATAACTTAGTGCCTCTCTTTGGGATATTTGTTGTTATGTACCATTGAGTCAACTATGATTCATTGTGACCCTATACAACAGCTTTGAAGCCTGCCCTGGCCCGAGCCAGTTTCACTGACTCAGATATACCTATGCCTATAACCCCAGTATCTGTGCCAATCCATCTCAGCCAGGGTCTTCCTCTCCGCTGTCCCTGCACCCTTCCAAGCATGATGTCCTTCTCCAAGAATTGGTCCATCCTGGCTACATGTCCAATGTATGTGATATAGAGCTTCAAAAATCCTTGCCTCCAAGGAGAAACTTAATTTCACTCTCTCACAGACTGTCCTCTTGGAAGTCCATGGTATGTTCAATATTCTTCTCTAGCACAACTCAAAGGCATCAACTCTTCTGTCATCCTTAGTCCTTGTCCAGCTCTCTGATGCACAGCAAGTAACTGCAGAGTATGGCCTTAAGTCTCTAGACTGACATCATTACTCTTTAGCACTTTGGAGAGGTCTCTGACGGTAGACTTCCCCAATGCAATGTGTGTTTTGATTTCCTGACTGCTGGTGCAAGTATAGAGTGTGGTGCCAAACAAGCTGAAATTGTTAGCAAACTCAGTCTCTATCATATGCTATCATTTGGTCCAGTGGTGAGAATCTTTGTCTTCTTGATGTTGAACTTCAGTCCATATTGAAGACAATAGTCATTGACCTTCTGCAGCAAGCACTTCAGGCCCTCCTCAGCTTCAACAAGTAAGGCTGTATCATCTGCTAATACAGGTTGTTGATAAGTCTTCCTCCAATCCTGATGCCACATTCCTCTTTATAAAGTCCAGCTTCCCAAAGGATTTGTCCTGCAGATAGACTGAAAAGGTATGGAAACAGGACACAGCCCTGACACACTCTTTCCTGATTTTGAACCATGTAGTATTTCCTTGCTCTGAGGACTGCATCAAGTATAGGTTTTGCATAAGCACAATTAAGTGTGAACCATGTAGTATTTCCTTGCTCTGAGGACTGCATCAAGTATAGGTTTTGCATAAGCACAATTAAGTGTTCTGGGATTCCCATTCTTCTCAAGGTTAGCCACAGTTGACAGAGAACTACTGGAAATACAAGCCAGGTTTAGAAAAGGCTGTGACACTAGAGACATCATCATCAATGTCAGACAGATCTTGGGTGAAAGCAAAGAGTACCGGAGGAATTAGGATATTTAGGTTGCTGAAGATAAAGAGGAACATTTTAACCTCCTGGTAATTGAACAATAAAACATGTATCACTGAAAGGTTTCTGTTTCAACAAAACCATTAACTCTCACAGAGAGGGGCCCACATGATCATGACAGACCACTAGATTTTCATTAGCAGTCTCTTTTTAGCCACTATTGCAGTCACACATGTTCTGACATCCACCTTGCATGTGGTCAGGAGATGACGTTCAAAGCTAGCACTGTTGTGGGTAGATGAGGGACCACAGGGTTCTTCTAATCCTGACATTGTCACCATTTCTTTTTTTTTCTCTTCTTTCATCAGTTTCATTTCGGCAACAGTGGATGACTCTCTAAATTAGTCTATCATGTAATTAAGTCTCTTCTCTAATTGTTATCTGGATGAAGACTGTTACCGGCTTGAGTACAGGTCAAAGGGAAGTGCTTGGGGAGTGCCATTAATGAGAGACAGTTCCTAGAGCTCACTGACTGGAAACTCAAGCATTCCCCTGATTACCAAGCCCTCTCTTAAAGGAAGAAACCAACGTGCCACTCCAGAAACATATCACAGCAAATACTCTGTGAGAGTGTGTGTGTGTATGCAAGAGAAGAGGAAGGTAACAAGATTCAAGGCTGTTGAGTCAGAACAGATTCCCAGCTGACCCTCCTTCTGAGGAGATGCTGGTGGATTCCAACCACAGGGAGGTGTGGCCCTGGAGTCAGGAGTCGGGAGGGGCACACGGTTTGAATCCACCAGCTGCTCTGCGGGAGAAGGACCAGAGCTCCTGTCCTGTGTGATGTACGGCCTCTGAACACCCGCTGGAGGGTCAGCTGCAAGCCAGCTCTGACTCCATGATACATAACAACTAGTGTTTGGTTAGTTGGTCTGAGGCCTGGCCCTCAGAGCCTCTGAAACCGTCAGTCTTTGGGCTCACTAGAACTTGACCCACCCTTTGCTGTGCTTGCATTCTGCTTCCTAGGTATACAATGAGGCAGCGTGACAGGAGTGACTTCTGAAGGAGACTTGGGCCATCAGGAAAGTAGAAACGAGAACCCACGGCTATACAATATTCTTATATGGATGACAAGAGGCGAGGAATTGAAAAATATAAAAATAAGAGAATAATTTTGTATCAAGAAAGTATTTTTACTTTAGAAATAGAGAAAAGAGACTCCGGCATGCGTCTAGGTGAAGGTAACCGCAGTTCCAGCAGAGTGAGTATCCAGGCGGTGAGGGGGGTGGCTGCTGGGCGGGGGCTGGAGCCACAGTGTCAGGTCTGAAAGATACAGCTCTGGGTGTGCAAGGCTCAAGAATGGAAGGTGATTCTCGGCTTATGAAGATCTGGAGGCAGAAGACTAGAGAGTTAAAACTTTGAGTTGAAACTAGATGTTGGAGAAAAGAGTCCAGAAGTCTCTGACACACACACACACACACACACACACACACACACACACACACACACACACACATATTTATATAATGTGTTGATTCTACATGCTTCCAGTGGTTAATGCTTGGAGCCCGACACCTGCTCATGCGTAACGAGGTACCAGGAAATCATCGTGAGATGATTGGAGGTGATGATTGGAGTACTCTGGAAGGAGAAATGAAAAGAGTCTTTTTTGGACCATCAAGTTGGAAAAAGCTAAGAAATCTAGAGAACAGGGAAGGATCGTCCTTTTCTTTTATAGAACAGATTGGGAAAACACGGATCAAAGTAACAAAGTGGTAAAAGTCAGACATTAAATAAAAGTCAAATTCAGGCTATATTAAAACAACCAACGTCTTTAATTAGAAAGCAACAAACATGCAAATGGCAAGTATAGAAATTTTATTTGAACCAACATTTTCACTATAATGAAAATGACTCTTCAACATTGATCCAAGCTCCCACATCTGAAGGTTAGGGGAAATATTGCACTTTGCATGGTCTAGCACTCCTCATTCACGGCAGAAGTTTTTAAAATGGTTTGCTGATCTTGTTTTACACACACTCCCAAATTCATGCACACAATCGCTCCAAACCAATGTTAAGTTATCCCATAAAAAAGGGAAAAACTCCAAAAAACCAAAACCTTAAAATTGCACTAAAGCTCTGTAAAGGGGAAAAAAAAAGTCTTATACAAATTCCAGGACATCTAAGTGCTTGCCAACAAGAGCTGATTATTCTTCATCTTCATTCTCATTTTCCTGGCCAGAGCCTTCTGATCTGTCACCCTCCAAGCGATCTGGAAAACACAGGATAATCAACAATTTTTTTTACATTTAGAATTAACTTTCAAAGTTTTTTTTCCTTACAACAGATTAAAGACACATAGAATAAATGATCACTGCATAAAGGTGTTACTTTTCACTAGCCTCTTAGTACTCACTGGTGAGTGGCCTATGACTCCTGGTGATCCCAAGAGCAGAAGAAATACTGTACTATCAGCTTTGAGTATGCATATAATTCTAAAATGTGTACTAGTAATTAAAAACTCTAAATATCTCAAATCATTGTTTCCAGACTGTATTCCTTGGGGTCTAGGGTCATAATGAGGCCTATCAGATGCCACCGAGGAGGCTGCATCTGGGGTCCACCTCTGAGGACCTGTTTGTAAAAGATGTTTTAAATGAAACACCTTTTGGGTTCTAGGTATTGTGCTAAAACCTGAAGATACTAATGGTGATCAAAACAAATACATGTGGTCTCTGCCCTGAACAAATGTATCTGGATTAAAGTCTTAACATGAATATATAATTAAAAAGTATGGTGAGTGTTTTCTCGTGCAGGCAAACCTCTAGACATTTAAAAATAAAGTCTCTGGACATGCTCATGCAGCCACCTTGTGCTCTAACCGGGCTGTCTGCCATCCTCCAAGCCCACTATGTTCTCTCAAGCTTCCATGATTTATACTTGCTGTTCTTTTGCTTGGGAACAATTCTTCAGCTATGAAGGATCTGCTTAGCTGTCTCAATAAATCCATTATTCCTTTTATGAACTGTTTCCCTTACTTCTTTAAATACTGAACATGGTGAATTTTGAACTCAACCCTCCATCTCCAGTATATCTTGTATGAACATTGAATAATGATCTTAATTGCAGTAATAGTTTGCATGTCTTCTTGATAACTACACTATCAGCTCTGAAGGAAGGGCAAGACTTTCATCTTTTATATTTAAATCCTAAGAGTCTAGCTCAGGATGTCCAATGAGTAAGTAACCATGAAGTTTACTGAGAGAAGAAACATTACATTAGGGTATAAAAGAATCATTACTTATTGACCTAGTGGTCAGAATCTACTCTGAAGTCTGGAAGGCATGCAGTCTGAATCCACCAGCCACTCCACGGGAGAAGGACGGGCAATCTAAAAACCTGCTGGAGGGTCAGCTATGGAATGGTTTCAACTCAACGGTATACAACAATAACAACATGAATATAAGAAAAAAAAAGAAGGTAGCAGCATAAAACCACTACATTAGGATGAAACCCTTCTGAAAATATTAAGGCTCATTAGATACAGGGGTATTGTTTTGTCTCACTGTTAACAGAAAAAGAAGAATTCCTTACCTACATGTTGTGGTAGTCATTAGGTACTGCTGAGCTGAGCATGACTGACAGTAACTCTATGAACAACAGCTCTGAACCCAGCCCTATTCTTATCATCTTTGACACACCTGAGCCCATTGCTGCAGTCAATGTGTCAATTCATCTTGTTGAGGGTCTTCCTCTGTCTTGCTGACTCTGTCCATCTTTCCCAGCATGATGTCCCCTTCCAAGGAATGGCTCTTCCTATAATATACCAAAATGTATGTGAGATGAAGTTTTGCCGTCCTTGACTCTAAGGAAGACCTTGGTTGCACTTTCTTCAAGTCATATTTGTTCTCCAAGACATATTTGTTCTTTTTGCTGTCCATGAGATATTTAGTACTCTTCTCCAACATTACAACTCAAAGGCTTCGACTGTTCTTCTGTCATCTTTATTCATTGTCCAGCTCCCAGATAAATAGCAAGTGACCTAAAAGACCATAGCTTGAATCAGGTGCATCAAGTCTTGTAAACAGACACCACTGTTCCTTAGGACTTTGGAGAGGTCTGTGACATTTCTTTTCCAATGCAATATGTCTTTTGATTTCTTGACTGCTGGTACGGAGTGTGTTGATTGTGGATCCAAGTTAAGATGAAACAACTGACAGCTTCAATCTTTTTTCCAACTATCACGATCTTGCAATCAGCACAATGGTGAGAATTTTTGTTTTCTTGATGTTGAGTTAACTACTATATACTATAGTTCATTATCTGCAGAGGCTTAACATACTTCAGTTGAATCCTAGGCCGCAGGGAAAGTACACAAAGGAGACTGTATCATTAATGGTCCTAATGAGTTAGATGAAGTCATCAGCACTAACTTCAAGGGAACACTGGTAGCCTCATAGTAAGGAATCGCACTGCCAACCCAAAGGCAGGCAGTTCAAATCCACCAGCTGCTTCAGGGGAGAAAGATGGGCTATCTCTTCCTGTGCAATTTACTCTTTCTGAAAATCTGCTGGGAGGTCCTCTCTCAGTTGCTTTTTACTTGATGATGTATAACAGTAACATGCTGGCTTCAAGGAGCCCTAGTGGCACAGTCATTAAGAGCTAGCCTGGAGGCTAGTGGTTGAAACTCACTAGCTGCTCTCAGGAGAAAGAGGTAGCAATCAGCTTCTAGGAAAGTTTACAGCCTAGGAAACTCTATGGGGGCAGTTCTACTCTGTCCTCAAGGGTCTCAGGGACCCACAACTGACATGGTAGCAGTAAGTTTGTGTTCTGTTGTTTTGTTTTTTTTTTTAAATGCTGACTTCATTCTAATGTTAATTAAAAAAATTTCGTGTTTTATATATATTAAAAAAATCAATGTACTGGCTTCATTCTATGAGCAGATGACTTAATTACATATGGAGCACAATGTCTTTATGCAGATAGTGGTCCTTCTTGATAACAAGCCCAAAGTATCTGTGATGAATTCTCACTATCCTTACTTCAAAGTTCTTGCTGCACTTCTTCTGAGACAGATTTTTTTTTTGGCTATGGTTTATTGAATATTCTTTGCCAGTCCTGTGATTCAAAACTGTAATTCTTAACTGGTCTTCCGAAGTTACTGTCCAATTTTCATAAGTAGATGAGGTTACTAAAAATATCATGGCTTGGATCGAGTGCAAAGTCTTTGAAGTGACATGCTTTTCTTAAGCACTTTACGAAGTTTGTGCTGTAGCTCTGCTTAATGCAATATGCTATTTGATTCTGTGACTGGCTTCTATGGGCACTGGCTGTGCATCCAAGTAAAATGAAATCCTGACAGTATGAGTCTTTTCTTCTTCTATCATGATGTTCTTTATTGGTCCAGCTGGGGTGAATTTTTTGGTTAAAGTGTAATCTATACTGAACTACATAATCTTTAGGTTTCAACAGTAAAAACTGACATACTCAGGATCAAATATGTGGACAATGTATCATCAACTGTTTAAGGAATTAGTGAGACAATATGTGTGTGTGTGTGTGTGTGTGTGTCTATGTGTGTATCTATCTACCTACCTATCTAATTTCTAACCCAAATTACCAAAAAATGTAGCTATTATTATGTAAAAATATTCAAGGCAAACTTGTAAAGTCAATGAACGAAGTAAGAGTTGAAGAGACTATCAAGCAAGCATCATTGAGTAATTAAAACACAGTGAAATGATTTCTGATCATTATTTGGCTACCTAAGGGAGCTAAAGGGAGCTCTGGTAGCCTAGTGGGTAAGTAGCTATGCTGCCAACCCAAAGCCAGGTTGTTTGAATCCACTGGTTGCTCCACACACACAAATGGGCAATCTCCTACTGTCTCTGAAAACCCACTAGAGGGCTTTCACAATGAGGGGTATAAAAAGAAATATAAAAATGTTTGTTATGTGATTTTAGAGAATACAACATTATGTTCCCATTCTATTAGTACATTTTATTAAGTAGGAATCCTGAATATGACAGGCTAGCTACATTACAATCCCAAAGGCTTGTTGTTCCTATCACCAGCTGCTCTAAGGGAGAAGGATGGGAAACCTCATCCTGTGTGATTTGCTGCCTTAGAAACCTGGGTAGAGGGTCAGCTCTGGATTGGTTCCAAACTGATAGCACCCAACCACCACCACCACCACAGCACACTCACTCCTCACTGACACAGTTCCTAAGACCAACTTGTGAAGCAAAAACTGGTATTATGTGGAAATGGAAGCTGACCTTAGGTCACCAAATGGAAAATAACGGTCAAATGACATTATTCTATAATTGTTAAACTTCTGAGAATCATGGTGCAGTACAGGTCAAAACCAGCATTACTCTTGTCTCACTGCGAAGCATACAGAATGTCAGATGGCACACTGTTTTATTATTATTATAATATGAAATGTCAAATAATAAAATAATCTGCATTAATGAGGAGTAGGTATGTACGTAAAAAACCCACTAAGTCTTATCAGTGGAACCTGAGAAAGCACCAAAAAGCTTCTTACCTACACTTCTTTTGGTTGTCACACTATATGTGGAGACATGGAAATAGATGATTAAGAAAAATGCTACAGAAATAAAAGCAATGTACAAAGCAAGAAACAGATACAATTGAGGGTCAAAAGTTTCTTACATGTCACAAAGTAACTGTCAGAGGTTTCTGGAAGGAGGAGAGCAGGAAGGAGAGCCACTCATTCCTCCCTGGCTCATTCCTCAAAACCAACGTGCTCAACTGCTGTAGTGTTTCTTGGAAAACAGACTCACTGAGTGACTAAATTGAATAAATTCTGTTCATAAGTGCTATTGGAGTGAAAATGCTATTCAATACTATCACATATTTCTGCTTAGCAATTATAGTTGAAAGACCTTTGAGGAATGCTGTGTTCTTCTAAGTCAAAATAAGAACCCTTCCTATAGCCATTGTTTTCAAAGGCAGAGAAGGCAAAAAACTGCTTTGTATAGAAGCTTAAATTTGTGGAAAGTTCCCTTTATTATCTATGAGAAATACTGAATCAGGAATATTTGGCCAGGGAAGGTATGATATGAAGAGATTACATTTCTTACCTAGAACATATTGTAGGGGATGAGAGGAAGGCAAGTAGAAAAGAAAGAACAGGAAGGGGAAAAAGTTTCTAAAGGAAACCTGTGTTCCACAAAAATACGAGTTTTGTTTTCTAAGATTTATTCTACAAAAAAAGTTATTTTCTGAACCCAAAATCTCTGTAAATGTTCATTAAAACTAATAAAATGTAATAATAATTCAAAAAAGTTATTTTCTTAAAATAATAAATATATGATTCCGCATAAATTATATAATTGAGACTAAATTAATGCATTCAACAAACATTTGCCAGGTATTATTCTAGGAGCAAATAAATATCCAACTGTAAATAAAAGATCTTAAAAAAAACTTTATTCTTCTGTTTACTTTCTATAAGCAGATGATAGAAGCATCCTTATTCACTGCCGAGCTCTCAGGTGCACAGCAAATAGTGCACCTTAGTCTTAAACTAAATCCGAGGCAACCAAAATATGACCTTGAGTCTATCCCACCTGA
>NW_006399807.1:10147469-10157113 GCF_000299155.1 Elephantulus edwardii | reverse complement strand
GATTGATTCAGTGACTGGGATAATTGGGATGGGAGTGTCAGAGACAGTGCGATTGGCACAGGACAGAGCGGAGTTTAGGGCTGTTGTATATAGGGTCGCTATAAGTCGCAGGCGACTCGACGGCACATAACAACAACAACAACAGTCTTCAAATTGAAAGCACAGATTTTCAGTATTTTGGAGAGATCCCTGTCAGTGGACTTGCTCAAAACAATGTCTCTTTATCTCCTTACTGCTGTACTAAAGGGTGTTGATTGTGGATCTAAGCAACATGCAATCATTAACAGTTTCAATCCTTTCTCAATTGATCATGATGTTACTCATTGGCCCAATGGTAAGGATTTTTGTTCTTGATGTTAAGATGCAACCCATATTGCAGGTTATAGTGTTTGAGGTTCTCTAACAAGTGCTTCAGGTCCCTTTGCTTAAGCAAGCAGGGTTGTGTCATTTTTATAATGCAGGTTGTGATGAGTCTTCCCCTGATCCTGATTCCAATTCTTTTTCATAGAGTCTGGCTTCACAGATTATCTGTTCAGAATACAGATTGAATAGGTATGGAGAAAGCATACAGCCCTGATGCACACTCTTCCCAATTTTAAGCCATACAGTGTTCCCTTGTTCCTTCTGGATAACAGCTTCTTGGTACAGGTATAGAGTCAACATGAGTACAATTAAGTGTTCTGGGATTGTCATTCTTCTTAGTGTTAGCTATAAGTGTGCTGTGATGCCTTTGCAAGTCAGTAAAACACAGACATTCTTATGATATTCTCTGCTTTCGGCCAGAATCCATCTGATATCAGCAATGATATCCCTAGTGCCATGGCCTCTTCTAAATCCAGCTTGAGCTTCTGGCATTTCTCGGTCAATGTACTGTTTCAGTCGGTTTTGGATGATCTTCAGCAGTATTTTGCTTGCGTGTAATATTAATAATATTGTTCAGTAATTTCCACATTCTGTTAGATCACTTTTCTTGGAAATAGAAACAAAGATGGATCTCTTTCAGTTAGTTGGCCAGCCAGCTGTCCTTCAAATTTCCTGGCACAAACTAGTGAGCACGTCCAAGGTTGCATCTGGTAGGTGAAAAATGTCAACTGGTAATCCATCTATTTTGGAAGGATTGTTTTGTGTGGGTTTTTTTTTAAACTTTCTTTTTTTTAATTTTTCACAAGTTTATTTACAAAATTTGAATACAAATTTGAACAAATTCTTTCCATTTCCTTCACCCCCCACCCATCAAGTTGTACAACCCAATGATTAATCTCCCCCTCCTCCTGCACATTCATGTCCCTCTGCTTCCAGCCTCTCCCACACCTCTTCGATCCTTATACTCATTCTACAATAATGGTTTTATACAATATTTATCCTTGTGGAACTGAGTTAGTTCACTCAGCATAATGCTCTCCAGTCACTCCCAAGTTAGGTAATAATTGACAAAATCACCACTCCTGTGTGCTGCATAGTATTCCACTGTTTGAATGTACCATAATTCCTTAATCCATTTGTTTGCGGTTGGACATCTGGGCTGTTTCCATGTTCTTGCGATGGTGAATAATGCTGCTATGAACATTGGTGTACAAATCTTAGTTTGTGTCTCAGTTCTAATTTCCTTGGGGTATCTTCCTAGTAGTGAAATAGCTGGGTCATACTAGTTTCTATGTTCAACTTTTTGAGGAAACACCAAATTGTCTTTCAGTGTGGCTATACCATTTTACAATCCCATCAACAATGCATAAGAGTTCCCACATCTCTACATTCTCTCCAACATTTATTGCTTGCTGCCCTGCTAAACTTTGTCACTGCTTGGAGTGGTGAGATGGTATCTCATTGTGGTTTTGATTTGTATCTCTCTTATTGCCAGTGATTTTGAGCATTTCTTCATGTGTCTGCTGGCCATCCAAATGCCTTCCTCTTTGAAAAGTCTTTCCATGTTTTTTGCCCATCCTTCCATCTTCTTTTAATGCTTCTTGGGTCATTTAACATTTTGTCCATGGCATTCTTCTATATTGCAACTAGAGTGTTGAATTTGTTTTTAAGTTCTTGAGAAAAGCTGAGTGAAGTCTTCTCTTTTTATTCTCTCCAGATTTTTGCATATTTCATTTTAATACTTTGCTTTGTTTTCTCTAGCTACCCTTTGAAATTTTCTGTTCAGCTCTTTTACTTCAGTATTTCCTCCATTTGTTTCTCAGTGATCTAATAAAAATTTCATAGTTTCCCCCCCTAACATCTATTTTGGCATTTTCTTTCTCCTTTGTCTTTGTTAATGACCTTTCGCTCTCTTGATGGATGATATTCTTGATTTCATTCCACAACTCTTTGAGTCTTTGTTTGTGATCAATGCCTCAAACCTGTTTAAGACTTTTTTGTTTTTTCATTGTTGTACATTTTCTCCCCACCCCTTCTTCCCTTAGTCCACCTTGCAATGCACCCCTTGTTCCAGATTGTTCTCATACACATAATATATAATCATATACTCCTTTCAGATGGTTCTTCCCTTCATCTGTTCTAATAGAGTGTTCATTATCTAACCACTCTTTCCTCATTCCTTCTCCAACTCCCCCATATCTATTCTACTTTATAACAGCAGTGATATACAGTATTTGTCCTTTTGTAACCAGATATTTCACTCAGCATAATGTCCTTAAGGTTCCCCTTTGCTGTGTAATGTTTTACTATCTCACTGTTTTTCATGGCTGTGTAGTATTCCATAGTGTGAATGTACTTTAGTTTTCTATTCATTTGTTTGTTGATGGGCAGTTAGGTTGCTTCCACCTCTTTGCTGGTGTGAATACTGTAGTAATAAACATGGATGTGCATACATCTGTTTTGAGCTGTGGCTCTGGTTTCTTTATTCCCAGTAGTGGACTTGGTATGTCAAATGGTATTTTAATCTCCAACTTTTTGAGAAAGCACCAGACTGCTTTCCATAGTGGCTGTACCATTTTACATTCCTACCAGCAGTGAATAAGAGTTCCAGACTCTCTACAATCTTGCCAGCATTTGTTGTTTGCTGCCCTGCTGAACTTCGCTACTGTTGCTCGGGTGAGAGAATATTTCAGAGTTGTTTTGATGTGCATCTCTGATAGCTAGGGATTTTGAATTAGTTCTTCATGTGTTTATTTGCCATCTGAATGTCTTCTCTGGTAAAGTGTCTATTTATATCCTATGTCCATTTTGTAATTGGTTTGCTTACCTTTTTCTTGTTGAGGTGCCTGGGTATGCTATACATTTTAGATATACATCTCTAGACAGATAAGTCACTGTCAAACATTTTTCCCAGTATATGATTTCCTTCTTAACCTAATGGAGAACTGTTCTGATGTGCATAGGGATTTGAATCTTTGAAGGTCCTATTCATTTATTTTATTCTCTTCCTGATTGTAGGTATAAGATAATTTTTTAATTCAGATGGAATAGACTCAAAGTCATATTTTGCTTGTTGATTGGTTTTAATCACCTTCAGCTTTCATTTGAACTTGCACATGAGTAACTGATGATCTGTTCCACAGTCAGCACCTACTATGGTTCAGACTCCTGCACTGAGCTTCTCTAATGATTCTTTCTGCAGATGTAGTCAATCCGATTCCTGTGTTGACTGACCGTTATGCGAGATTCATATGCAAAGTCACTGTTTGTATTTCTTAAAAGAAGTATTTGTTATTAATAAATCATTAACCTTTTGCTTGTTTGTTTATATTATGGGTTCCTTTTGATTCTAACAATTTGAAATTGTCACTCTTTCCTGATAAAGTAATATTTACAATTTGAGGATTGTTTTCTCTCTAATTCTTTTAATTACAGACAAGTAGTTTTTGTTCAAATCTTCAAACAAACCATACTTTTCTCCTTCATGGCTCTGAAAAAGCTAACTGTTGTTTGTATTTTCTGAGTACTTCTTTCTTCACTCCCATTCTCTCTGAGAAAGTGGTATTTAAGCCTCCGCTTTTGCTGACATGAAGGATTAAGCAGAAATTAGAACAAAGAACAAGGACAAAAGAGGACAGATAGCATGGTTAAAAAAGAGTTAGGTATAGTCCAAACATCTTTTTTTTTTTAAAAATTAGTTTTAATGAACGTTTACAGAGATTTTAGATTTCCATACATTCATTGTTGCATCTTTCTCCCTGCCCATCCCTCCCCTCAGTTCACACTTCTCTTTGAAAAGTAAAAGAAAAATTATTTCATTGATATAGAATCCCCATCCCCTGCCCCGAGTACACTCCACCATGCAACCTCTACTCTGGACTCTTGTCATAACCATAATACCCAATCATTTATCACTTTCAAATAGTTCTCTCCCTCATCTGTTTCAATGCAGTATATATAATTTATCCAATCTTTTTCAGTCTCACCCCAACCCTGATGTCAGTCCCGTTAGCAGAGTACAGAGAAGGAAAGTGGTGTAAATAAGGTGAAAAGCTAAGATCAGATCATCCTAAGGCTTGCAAGTCATATTAATTAATGAATATAACTGAATTTCTAGGTCAATTAAAAATTCAAGCTTCAGTATTTATGAGTAGTGTAACTTTCATTAATTAATACCAATAACATTATTTTTAAAGAGCTGGAATTAAATGAGAATACATCTTTTAAATGCCTAGTATTATATTAGTATAAGGAGCTCGTGTGGCCTGGTGGGTAAAGAATTGCACTGCCAACCTACAGACAAGAAGTTTAAATCCACCTTCTGCTCCTCCAAAAAAAGATAAGTAATCTTCCTCTGATGCAATTTACAGGTGATGAAAGCCTTCCAGAGGGTGAGCTGTAAATTGGTTCTGAGTCGAAGGCAATGAGTGTGAGGGGATTTTTAATTGCAATGCCTGGACATATTACCAACTGAAAACCAATCCTACTAAGAACTATCCCATAAGTTCTCTGGAGCGATAAATCTTTACACAAGCAGAATGTCTTTGGAGAGGCTGGTGGATCAGAATCTTTAAGTTGGCAGTCCAATTCTTAATCTGAAGGCACTTATTATTAAATGGTAGCTCTACATACAAGAAATTTATGAAATCAATGAAGAGTGTAAACAGAAACTCTTATTTTTAAAAAAGTAATACTGGACCTTTTCAATTACTATGAACAATAATTAGCCAATTCAAATAACTCAAATAACTGCAAAAGACATATTTTTATTTATCTATGATATGGAAATTCAGTTTATTATCTAAAATAAACTGGGAAATTACACTCAGATATTTACTTCAACTCTTTGCATGTTACACTTATGGCTGGGGTTTGATAAATTTTGAACAAACAAACTACTAAAGGGTATTTCTTGATTGGATTGTGAACAATTTCAGATTGCTCAGGTCTACAATTAACACTCTTGGAGTCAGCAGGCAGAAAATCAAAAGATGATTTGGATTAGGAAAGTCTGCTGTCAGGGATCTTGCCAGAGTGCTGAAGTGCAAAGAAGTCAGTCTAGAGGCTAAGGTATGCCTGATCTGGGCCATGGTCTTTACAATTACTTGCTATGTATCAGAGAGCTGGACAATGACTAAGGGTAACAAGAAGAAGAATTGATATCTTTGACTTGTGGTGCTGGAGAAAAGTACTGAAAATACTATGGAATGCCAAGAGAACAAACAGGTCTGTCCTGGAAAGGGTAAAGCCATATTGCTCTCTAGAGGCAAGGATTTTGCAGCTCCGTCTCACATACTTGAGCCTGTTCCCAGGAGGGACCAGTCCCTGAAGGAGGAGATTATGCTTGGAAGAGTGGAAGCGGACTGCAGGAGAGGAAGTCCTTGGAGGAGATGGATTGACACAGTGACTAGGGTAATGGGGGCAGATGTGTAGCAGATAGTGAGGCAGGCTCAGGATATACAGGGTTCAGAGCTGTGTACACAGGGTATGAGTTGCAGGTGACTTGACAGCACAACAAAAACAAGGTTTATGGTATGATTCTCCACATTAGGGAGAAAAAAGCAGCTGACAAAAGTTTCTAAGTGACCATCCTTTCATTTTGACGAGGTTTCAATAAAATTGGTTCATGAGATGATAAAACTACCGTGGTTAAGATCATGAGTTTGGGGTTATGGACAGGATTCAACTGTCCTTATTATGTGACAAAGAAATAAATTAGTTTAAAGTGGCCCGGTGGTAAGAAGCTTCACTGCAATCCTAAATGCACATGGTTTGAATCCATTGTTGCTCCACAGGAGTATGGGCAATCTCCTTCTGCATGATTTAGTGCCTCTGAAAATCCCCCGGGGGGGGGTCAGTTATGAGTCAACGGTACACAACAACAACAAAGTGGGTTAAGTTGTAACATATTTTTCAGATATTAAATGATGGGGAGAGTACACAGTAAGTTCTTACCAGCTCGGATATGATTCAGTGACGCCAACATCCTCAACATGAAAGAGGCTGGAACTGTAATGGTGTTTCTAGTCTCTTCGAGCATGAGTTCATTTCGAGTTATAACCTACGAAGCAAATTAAATGATGTTAAAGATTACACTGTGATTGAACATTAGGCATATGGTTAGAAAATTAGGAAGCTTCAGAATTACTTCATTATGTAGATGTATGATATCTGTATATCTGACTCAAAGCTCTCCAATATAAAATATTTAGTTTAATTTGCATTTGAGACCAAGATCAAAAGACACTATGCTTTCAACTATAGCAGAAAGACAAAGGTCAAATTTTAGGCCACTTAAAATATTTAAGGATTCAACTTACTGTTTGTTTTTAATTTATATGAAGTTTGTAATTTCAGTTATCAGTTTTCTGTTTACTTTGTACCTCCTCAGTATTGTGCCCACAGAACTGATAACTTTGAGTGACACCCTAGTTTTAAATAATTATCCCAGGTCACTCACATTCCTTGAGAAGAGATTCTTTTTTAACTGAGGCAAAGTACTCCTAAAAAACGTTTTGAACATGATTTAGCACTTCAGTCTTAAAAACCAATGAAATGCCAAAATGGACATCTATGACCACATAGAGTTTGTGTATAAACATGGACAAAGGAAAAAAGAAAAAGGAAGAGTGAAGAATACAGTAAAGAGGGGAAAAAGAGCGAGAAGAAAGGGAGGGAAAGGGATGCTACTCTCACCATTTCCCTCTGATTTAAAAATCTTTCAACAGTTTCCCAATGACATTACAATAAACTCCCAACTCAATGGGCTCTAACACAGCAACAATTACGGATGGCACAGGACTGGCAGGCTTTCACTCTATTTCACAAAGGGCCATCATGAATTGGAATGGGCTCTAACTCAGTGGAACCTAACAAACTGTTGGTCTCTGCTCCTAAAATATTTCCTGTTGCTGGTATTAGGTGCCATCGAGTTGTGTATGACCCATAGTTACCCTATGAAGAACAGATATGAGCTCTGTCCTATCCTGTGCCATCCTCACAATCTGTGACTTGAGCCCATGGCTATAAGATGTCCCTCATATGCCCACGTACATGCTCTCCTAGCACATGCCCAAAGTATGTGAAGCAAAGTTTTGTTATCTTTGCCTCCAAGGTGCATTTTGGCTATACTTTTCCAAGACATATCTGGGTTTTTGTGGTTGTGGGTTTTTTGGTTTTTTTTTTTTTGGCAGCCCCTTAGATATTCAGTAGTCTTCTCCAATACCACAGCTCAAAGGTATCAATTCTTTTGTCATTTTTATTCAATGTCCAGCTCTCAGGTGCATACATAGCAAGTGATCTGAAAGACAGTGTGGCCTGGGTCAGGAGCACCTTAGTTCTCAAACTAGTATCATTGTTCCTCAATAATTTGAAGAAGTCCCTGACTGCAGGCTTTCCTAACACAATACATCTCCTAATCAAGGATGTTAACTATGGATGCAAGTAAGAGGAAGTTTCAATCTTTTCTCTATCTATCATGAGGCTGCTTATTGGTCCAGTGGGAGAATTTTCTTTTCTTGACATTGAGATGCAATCCATATTTAAGGCTGTAGCCTCTAATCTTCTGCAGCAAGCACTTCAAGTCCTCTTTACTTTCAACAAGGAAAGTTGTGTTATCTGCATAATGTAGGCTATTGATGAGTCTTTTTCTGATCCTGAAGCAATATTCTCTTTCAGACCTCACCTTTTTAAATACTTTATTCAGTATACAGATTGAATAGGTATGGAGAGAGGCTATAACCCTGAGGCATAGTTTACTTAATTTTAAACCATGTAATGTTTCCTTTTAGTTCGCTTGGCTACACAATCAACACTATTGGTACCATCAGCCAAGAAATCAGAAGATGAACTGCACTGGTAAGTCTGCTGTCAGAAACCTCTCCAGAGTACTAAAGAGCAATGATGTCAGTCTGGAGACCAAGGTGTGCCTGATCAAGGCCATAGTCTTTGCACTTACTTACTGTGCAACAGAAAACTGGGTAATGACTAGGGATGACAGAAAGATAATTTATGCCTTTGAGCTGTGGTGCTGGAGAAAAGTATTGAATATACCATTGACTTCCAGAACAAATATGTTCATCCTAGAGAGGGTGAAACCAGGCTGCTCCTTAGAGACAAGGATTCAGAGGCTTCATCTGATATATACTGGGTATGTTGCAAGGAGGAACCAGTCTTTGGAGAGGGCCATCATGCTTGGAAGGGTGGAAGGACAGTGTAAGAGAGGAAGATCCTTGATGAGATGGATTGATTTAATGACTGGGGTAATGAGGGTAGGTGTGTCAGACAATAAGTTTGGCACAGGATAGGGCAGGGTTCAGGGCTATTGTACATAGAGTCACTATGAGTTGCAAGTGACTCAACAGCATATAACAGCAATAAGAAGAGTTTCCTTGCTCAGTTCACATAACAGCCTCTTGGTCTACGTATAAATTTTATATGAGCACAATTAAGAGTTTTGGGATTCCCATTCTTTTCAATGTTATTCATAATTTGTTACGATGCAAAAAGTGGCATGCCTTTGCATAGTCAACAAATCCCAAATAGACATTCTTTTAGTATTCTTTGCTTTCAGCCAGGATCCATCAGACATCAGCAATGATATCACTGGTGCCACGGCCTTTTCCAAATCCAGTCTGAACATCTGTCACCTTTTTTTCTTTGTACTGTTCTAGCTGTTTTTGAATGATCTTAAGCAGTATTTTGCTTGCATGTGATAGTAATCACTACTGTTCAAAAATTTCCACACTCTGTTAGATCACCTTTCTTGGGGAGGGAACATATACAGATCTTTTCCATTCCTCCAGGCATCTGTCCTTCAAATTTCCAGACACAGACTGGTGTGCACGTACTGAGCTGCAGCTGTTAGCTGAAACTTGTCAATTGGTATACCCTCACTTCCTAGGACCTTATTTTTACCAATGCCTTTGATAAAGCTGGAATGTCTTCATTACTGTTGGTTCTTGATTTTATGGTACACTTCCAGAAATACTTTGGTGTTGGCCAATTCTTTCTGATATAGTGAGTCTGTGTACTTTCTCCATGTTCTTTTGCTGCATCCCGGCTTGTTCAAGGATTTTGCAATGACATCTTTCAGTATTGAGATTTGATGTTACTTTAGTATTATTACATATGTTTTTATTTATTAGGTGTTATCAAGTTGAGTACAACTTGTTGTCGTTGTGTTCCACAGAGTCTGAATTGACCCATTACTGACTCTCCAGTGGCTTTTCAGAGGCAGTTAATAGTGTGGGAAGAAACTGCCCATCCTACTCCCATGGAGC
>NW_006399807.1:10136303-10147369 GCF_000299155.1 Elephantulus edwardii | reverse complement strand
TAAGCTTTATTTTTTTAAAATAATTTTAATGAGCATTTACAGAGATTTTGGATTTCCATTCATTCATTGCTGCACTTCTCTCCCTGTCCAGCCCTCCCCCCAACCCAGTTCACTCCTCTCTTTCAAAAGTAAAGGAAAAGAAACACTCCCTCCCTGGGACACAATCCCACCACACCCCTCTATTTTCATTTTTCTTAACTCGTGGGTTGAAACTTTTTTCAGTTCTTTCAGCTTGAAAATGTCAAGTGAGTTCTTCTCTTTTAATTCTCCAATTCCAGCTCTCTGTACACCCAGTTATAGTAGCTTACTTTGTCTTCTTGAGCTGCCCTTTGACATCTTCCATTCAGCTCTTTAACTATCTCTTCCCCCTTTCTGTAAGAATATCTTCAGGTTCACTCAAATCACAAATAAAAAGAAATAAAAAGATTGATGACTGAGACTACCTGATGACTTGTATTTTGTTGTCTGTTTAGACAACAAAAGTTAGTCTTTACTTCTATGTTATATGCATTAAAGGTTGGACTTTTTCTCTTTATACCTAGAACTGTGCCTGATGTACAGTAGTGTTTGTAAATGTTTATCAAGTATGTGAAAATATATGATAGAATTATATTGTGGTCTGTCAATCTTGCTTCAGAGTAGAGGCTGTCCAATTTTTTTTTAAAATTGTGATTTTTAACAAAAGTTTATGGAAAGGCTGGGTTTTCATTCACCCATTATTGCACATTTTCCACCCTCTCCCACCCTTCAGACAGTCTTTTCCCTCATTTGCTCCAATACTGTGTTCATTATCTATCCACTCTTTTCAGTATTTTTAGCATCTTCACTACAAATCTTAACTGAAGGGAACACTGGTAGCCTGGTGGCAAGAAGCTGCGCTGCAGTCCCGAAGGCGTGCAGTTTGAATCCACCAGATGCTTCTGTGGAGAAGGAGTGGCAATCTCCTCCTGTGCCTGCTAGATGAGATTCATTGGTACACAACAACAAGAAGTCTATATTGTCTGAAGTTATCATTAGTCTTTAATGTAGTGTCTAAGACATAAATGGAGTTAAAAAAACTTTATAAAGCAATGTATGTAAATGAATGGATGAATTAAAAAAATCTTGTTTGTATGAAAACTCCTAAAGTTTCTAAATGAAGTTGTAGAAAAAAGGTTTGGAGTCTGCCTTTCTGTGAGCCACTTTCCCTCGACAAATCCTGAGAATTCTAAAGACTGTAGATTTCAGTGTGAAAATTACCATAGTAGCAAAAAGCTGGGGAAACCTTAGAATATACTAATGAAGAAATAGATTTTCCAATAATTTATTCTATTTATTGATTTTGAAAGTAAGCCTAATTTTAAAGAAATACTAAAAATAGGAAAAACAATTAAAATGGCTATTACTATAAAGGAAGCCCGGCAGGCTTAGTGCTTAGAAGCTGCAATCCCGAAAGCACAAATCCAGCAGCTGCACCACGGAAGAAGGATGGGCCATCTCCTGTGCAATTTACTGCCTTTGAAAACTCGCTGCAGAGTCAGCTATATTGGTTGGTTCAGACTTGATGGCACACAACAACATGATTATAAAGGCTAGCTATCATAAAACATTTTTACTTTCTTAAAACAACAGGTTTTTAAAAAATTATTTGCTACTGCAATAAACATAAATGGTCAAATCTAACTTTTCTTACACTAACATATCTAATATGGTATTACTAATTTTAACTAGCAAGGAACTATTTTTATATCACTTTAGTATTTAATTTTTCTTAAAATTATCCTGCTTTAATGAGAATATTTTATGTTGGTAATAATGAGATGCTTTAAGTCTCCTTAGGAAAGCATTTTAGGAACAAATAAAATATATTCTATAAAAGAGTATAAACAACTTACTTCATCAGCAAGTTTCCGGTTAAAAATTCTTGACTCTTCTAGTGGTGACCAGATCTTTATGTCATAATCTATCCCAGATGAGGCCAGAACTAGAAGTATAATGTACATATTTATATAGGTCTTAAAAACATGATATGCATTCATTTTTACCTTTTGATATAAACACAGACATACCTCTATAGCTATCCAGTATTTACACAGCAAAACTAAACTTGAATAGAAATTGTACTGATACATTTGGCTGCTAAGTTGAGAAAAAAATTTATGAAGATTTCCCAAAAGCTACCTTACTACCATCTTTGAGTCACTGAAGTTCACTTCTCTTAGTCACTGCTCTTTTACAATACACAGGAGCAATATGAAATAACGCACTAAAGTAAGCAAATACATTTTGTCCTGGGTGATTAATCCAGCTATGTAAAGACTGAAAATGTTTAGAGGGTCTATTTGCGTAAGTAGTAAAGAGTTTGAGGCATGCAGTACTTTTAAACACCAATAAAATTTAACATTAAGAAGAAACATTATGAGAATACATTATTTCCTTATACTTTTTCTATCAAAGAAGAGGTATTAGGTGTTTTGCCTGTTTAAAATTCTAGTAAGGTTATAATTTACTCTAATGACTGTCTGGGAGGATATTATGATTACTTTAATAACATTAACAACCAGAAAAAATGTTAATTGAACAATTTTATTAATACTTTCTATCCGTTGCCTATAGACGATCATCTTACTTGGGTCAAATGGATGCGGCTGCAGGCAGTTCACCACATGATTATCAGCTTCCAGAAGCATCAAATGCTCAGCAGTGTGGCGATCCCAGATGAAGATATGGCCACAGTCAGAACCACTCATTACAAAGTTAGTACCCCAGAAATTGGCTTCTTTAATCTAAAGGTTAAAAAAAGTAAGTCATAATAAAACTAAAATTCAAGTTATTAAAATGAAGACTTGCACTATACACAAGTTTTTAAAAAACTGGTTTAAGAGAAGAAGAAAGAAATTAAACAGTCTTTGTCTTCTAATATCTTAAAATCATCATATAAAGCCACCACGGTGAATATGGGTAGGGTGAATGTGGACATAAGTAAACCTGAAGACAGGAATTTTGCTTTGTTCAATGCTGTATTTTCAGTACCTGGCACACAGGAATAATTACTAGAATCAATAAATTAGTGTTATGGGCTCTAGATAGTAATGTTAATTTATATATATGATGCTAAAGTTTCCAAAGCTGTCTCATTTCAGCTTTAAAAAGTTTGCCTTTTTATTTGGCAGTTAAAAACTTCTATAATTGAAAAGGGAGGATAGACACATTTTAATATTTTTTTAAACCATGCAACAAAACTGATAAAATGTACCAAAATGGCTATATGACTTTGTAGAAATAGATGCACATGAATCAACCAGGAAAAAGGTCTGTACATCAAAAATCAGAATTTCCTCAAGCATTTTATCTACTGTTGATCCTTGGCTCTTTTTGGTGATTATCAAAAAATAGGAGCCAGTTTTGTTGATAGTTATCAGGAGATAATGACATGGTTAGGGGGCTCTGATGGCTTAGTGGTAAGGAACTGCCTTGCAAACCCAAAGGTATACAGTTTGAATCCACCAACGCTCTGTGGGATAAAGATGGGTCATTTTCTCCTGTGTTTAAATGCCCCTGAAAATTTGCTAGAGGGTCAGCTATGGGTTCTGATTTGATGGTACATGAGAACAACACTGTCCTGGTTATCATTTTCCTTTTTAATTTTCTCATCCTTTTTTTCTAAGTATTTTTATTCATATTTTTTAAGCAGAAAAGAAGAGATGTAAACAATTTATATCTATTAATAATGAGAATTCTTTAAAAAATAAGTTTCAATTATTATTGCCAGTCATATTTTCAGAGGAAACAAATACTTCTCCAATTCAAAGTAACTTTCTTAGTAGGACCTAAAGAAATGAATGGTTCAAGTAACAGTTACTCCATTGGGTGTCTGCACCTGCGGACTGCGAAAGCTTGAAGAGGCCTTACAGTTGAGTTCATTATTCTTGATCAATGATTGAGGAAATTGGGAGTCCAGAAAAGAAACTGATTAAAACAAATCTTCACTGTCAAGTGAAACTTAAAAAGGCTGTATTATTTTTAAAAAACCCAAAACTGGCCTATTTTGCAATAAACTTTCTTTTCACAAATCTAAATCTTCTCTCTAAAACTAACAAAAGTTAGTTTTTTAAAAAAAATCTATGGAAACTTTCAGATAGGAAATAGTGTGAGATAGCAAAACCAAAACAGCAGTCACTAATAAGAGCTTAAAAACAAAACAAATTCGAATCCACCAGATGCTTTGCCGGGGAAGGAGGGACAATCTCCTTCTGTACCAGTCAGATCTGATTTGACGGTACACTCACACAAAAACAATAAAATAAAAAAAGTTTTTAAATTAAAAAAAAATGAAAACCAAGACCCAAACATCAAAAGAAACAAAATTGTCCCTATCTTTCCTCAATAAAGCAGTTTTTCTTTGTAAAAACAATTATCTCTCATGGCATACCATAGGATTTAAAGAACTGCATTTAGGGAAAGCAATGACTATGGAGATGCAATCATATAATACTGAAATCATGCTGGCAGTACATGAAAAGAATTATTATGGGAAAAATCCACACACATTATGAAGCTACAATTTCTCAAAAAAGCCAAGAGAAGCATTTTGTACCATCGTCCGGGAATTGCGATGTCCCTTATATACCATCTTTACTAGTGGCCTTCTAATATTCAAAGTATCCAATTCTTCCATTTCTTTCCTTTCTTTTCTTCGCCTGAAGAATTCCTGAATGCGGGCTACAGCAGAGCGTCTATGCATTACATATCAAGATAAAAACAAAACCAAAACAATTCACAGGTCAGCACAGAAAGACAATGCTACACATGAAAATAAGTCCCGAAAATAACTTACATACATTATTTTAATAAGGCACCCACAAACAAATGCATACAGCAGCACAATAGTGAGAGTACATCAGACTAGTTGAGTTACTAAAAGAAAACGTTTTAGTTAAAGAGATCACTTGGAAATATGGTATTGGTTGAGAAAGTAAAGAGCATGCGACACACTGTTTTTTAAAGAGCTATTTTATAAAAACACAATTTAGATATGAAATTAATGTGCGATACAAAGCAAATGAAACAAAACTGATTCTAGTTTCTTCTCCTCTCCACAGTATGGAAAGGAAAGACAAACAGAAACGAAAAGAACCTAAGGATATTATATAATACCAGTGAGTGAGTTTATGGTTTCAGATTTTATTCGAGGCATGTTCCAAGCAAAACCTAGACTATTCAGAAAAGGAATAATGGAGTTTGTCTTTCTTTTCTTCCTCGAGTGGATGACTGACTATGTGGATGGGCAGGACTATGTGAATGAGGCATGTTAGCTTATCCACAAAGGGACTGGCTATCTCACAAGAGGCTTGGCCAGCCTCAACAATCTACAAGAGGATTGGCTAGTCTCGCCAATAAATTCAACAGCTCTAGCTGTAGAGATGGAATCCTCCCCAGCCAGAGAAGAGAGATCTTACCTACCCTGGTGAAGAGGAGGCAGAAAAATGTAGGATATGCTTGGAGACAGAAGAAATGACCATAATGGAACTGAAGACATGATGGTGAGATGAGATGAGACCTTGGGGGGAGGGGGTAAAGAGCCAATATTGGCAGGACTGAGAACTTTGTTAGACAACTGTGTGGGATTCCAGTGTTGGCAGGACTGAGAAGTTGACAACACTTAGAGCTGAGAGGTTTGAGGCTGTGGTGCCTGCGTGCATATTTTGGGAGCTGTCTTGACTGTATTTTGTACTTAATCTGAATTACAACCTTTGACTTCCCCAATATGGTTCTGTGTGGTCTGTGAGGTATCACATTGAATTTTGGACCCACCAAAGCAGTAAGATTGGTAGTGACATGAGTAGAAAGTCATAGGAGCATGAGAACGTCTGATCTCATGGGAACTGGTTTTGTGCTATTGATGCTGTCGATGGGGATGGTTCACCTTGTGAAGTGGGTAGTGGTCAGATATGGTGCTCCCCACATGGTCCTTGCTCTTTTTACAGGGAATATTAATACATAAGCAATAAAACAAAAACTTTAAAATAATATCCCCCATATACATATTCTATACTGGAATAGAGAGACAAACAATGCAGTTCTAAGCTAAGAGTTTGGGGTTAAAAGACAGCCTCTATCTAGGTTTATTTGATTTAACTAGGAGACAAATGCCTAATGCATGATCTCACTCAATAATCTTAATAATCCATTATTCATATTATTATTTTATGACATATGATAGGCTCAAAAGCCATAATACATGAAAAGTCTACACATTAGTAAAACAAATGCTATAACAAATATTAAAAGCACATGAGCATTATAGAAGAACAGTAAGTAAATAAGTGTTCTGCTTAAAAGTACATTAAAATGAAACAATAACTTGAAGTCTTTTTTTATATTAATAGATTAAAAAGACTGGTAAAGCTGTTTTTTTATCTATCAGTGACAAGAGCTCAGGAAAACAGGCAATATTTGAAAGGATTTGATATTGGTTCTCTACATATGAAAATTAGACTATTTCACTGTAAACACTTCACTGAAGTAAAATACACATACAGGAAGGTGGAAAAATCACAACTGAATGTGGCTGAATTTTCACAAATGAATCAAGTCTATGTCACATGTGACCAGCACCAGTACTGGAAAATAGTGCATAATTTCATCAGAAGAAATCCTTAAGTCTTGTACTTAATTCCTGTCATTACTCTTTCTCCCCTTAAGGGTATCCATACACTGAATTCTAACACCATCAACAATTTTTGCCCATTTTAAAACATTAATTAAATGAAGTAAAAAAATAGAAGTCCTTTTATTTCCAATTTCTTTAGCTAGGCATCTTAAGATTTATCCATGTTATTTAGCGGTGGCTCATTCACCCTCTTTTTTGTAGAGAATTACAGGTTAGGAAGCAGGAATGGCATCCACTTCCTAAACAACATGCCTCCGGAAACTCTGTGAACTTTGATAAATGTCAATAGTTATAGAAAGGCTTCAAGCCTTTTGTTCATAGGGTCGCTATGAGTTGTACTCAACTCGCAGGCACTCAACAACAACAACAATAACAACAACTCAAATGCAAACTCGCTGCCATTGAGTTGTAGGTGACACATAGCTGATCCTTCAGCAGGTTTTCAGAACGTGTAAGCTACATAGGAGAGCCCGTCTTTCTCTCTCAAGAGATGCTGGTGGTTTTGAATCAGCTGTCTTTGGGTTAGCATGTGCCACTCACCAGAGCTCCCCTTCCTTTGTGTAAATGTATCTATCCTTCTATTGTTTGGGTTATAGTTTTTATTTTAAAAATAGCTCGTGTGCCACTTTGAAAACTTGTCAATGTCGTTTGGTAAAACATATGTATATATTTTTATTGGTTATACATCTAAGACAGGAACTTGCCAGATACTGTGTATATGCTCAACCTTAGTAGGTACTTTTGGACAGTTTTCCAACATGGTTGTAAACAGTTTACATTCCTGCCAGCAGTATATTAGAGTTTCAACACACTATATTTTCCAAGAGGTAAGTTAAATATATATTACAATGTAAAACGTGTGTGAGCTTTGATTCAGTAATTTTCTTTTTAGAATATATGTTAGAAAAAGATAAATAAGCAGTCTACAAAAACATGTATAAATATGATGACTATGGTAGTATGAGAACTGCCAGAAGTCCAGGCTGGGTTTAGAAGGGGTCATGGTACTAGGGATATTGTAGATGATGTTAGATGGATCTTAGCTGAAAGCAAAGAATACCAGAGGAATGTCTATCTGTGTTTCATTGACTATGCAAAGGCATTTGACTGTGTGGATCATAACAAACTGTGGCTGACTCTGAGAAGAATGGGAATCCCAGAACACTTGATCGTTCTAATGCGAAACCTATACTTGGACTAGGAGGCAGTCATCAGAACAGAGCAAGGGAACACTGCATGGTTCAAAATTGCGAAGGGTGTACGCCAGGAATGCATCCTATCTCCATACCTTTTCAACCTGTACGCAGAACAGATTATCCGGGAGGCTGGGCTCTATGAGGAGAAATGTGGGGTCAAGATTGGTGGAAGATCTATCAACAATCTGCGATATGCAAATGACACAACCCTGCTTGCTGAAACTGAGGAGGACCTGAAGCACTTGCTGCAGAGGGTCAAGGACTGCAGCCTCCAAAATGGATTGAGGCTCAATGTCAAGAAGACAAAGATTCTCACCACTGGGTCAACTGGCAGCATCAGGATGGATGGTGAAGAGACTGAGATTGTTCACAGCTTCAGTTTGCTTGGTTCCACAGTCAACAGTCTTGGCATCAGCAGCCAGGAAATTAGAAGACATATTGCCATGGGAAAGTCTGCTGTTAGGGAGCTCTCCAAAGTACTGAAGAGCAATGGTGTCTCTTTGGAGACTAAGGTGCGCCTGATACAGGCCATGGTCTTTGCTATCACTTGTTATGAATCAGAGAGTTGGACAATGACTAAGGAGGACAGAGGAAAATTGATGCCTTTGAGCTGTGGAGCTGGAGAAGAGTATTGAGGGTCCATGGACTGCTAGGAAAACAAACAGATTCATCCTGGAACGGGTCAAACCGGGCTGCTCTTTGGAGGCAAGCATTCTAAGGCTCCATATGACATACTTTGGACATGTTGCAAGGAGGGACAGGTCTTTGGAGAGGGACATCATGCTTGGGAGGGTGGAGGGACAGCACAGAAGGGGAAGGCCCTCTATGAGGTGGATGGATTCAGTGATTGGGGTAATTGGGATGGGTGTGTCGGAGACTGTGCGATTGGCCCGGGACAGAGCAGAGTTCAGGGCTGTTGTACATAGCATCGCTATGAGTTGCAAGCGACTTGACGGCACATAACAACAACAACAACAATGGTAGTATAAGAAAGCTTAGAAATTATCTAAATATTCATTTAGAAAGGATAAAGAGAAAAGAGTTAATAACATACAACTGCATCTAAACCACAGGATAAATAATATTCCATTTTATATATATGCGTAGAAAGAATCTGGAACAATAAATACCAATGGTTATTAATAAATTTTTAAGCAATTATCAATTCCCACTTTTATAACAAAGAGGTATTCTTCTTAATATAATTCTTGATACTTCAAGTTGACTTCAGGGACATTATGCTTGAAAAGGTAGGCCAGTGAAAGAAAGAGTGGATAATCTTCAACAAGATGGAATGACACAGTGACTCTCACAACGGGCTCCAGTATATCAGAGATGATGAGGATGGCTGAGGTTAGGGCAAGGTTCAAATCCATCGTTTATTAGATCGTTATGCGTTGCTGACTTGACAAAACCGAACCACAACAATACCTATGACAGGAAGTGCTAAAGGGGCTGTGGCTCAGCTCTCACTGCTAACAAAACGGCCACGAGTTCAAATTCACCAGCTGCTTCATGAGAGAAAGATGTAGTAATTTCCTTCCATGAAGGTTTCAGCCTTGGAAATCCTGCAGGGCAGTTCTACTCTCTCTGTATTATCTTTATGAGTCATAATTGATTTGATGGACCTAAACCCTATGCAAGGAACCCTGGAGGTACTGTAGCTAAAAATGTGGCCACTAACCAAAGGTCAGTGGTTAGAATCCACTCAGTGCTCTGTAGGACAATGATGTATGAGTTGGCTTCCACAAAGATTTATAGCTTTGGAAATTCAAAGAGTGCAGTTCTACTTTGTCCTATAGGGTCACTATGAATTGGAGCTGAATGGAAAACAGTGGATGAGTTTTTATTTTCAAATAGCCTATGCAAAGCCCTACCAACACTAATTACTGTGTTGTAGCTATTTATTTATTTATTTATTTTTATCCAATGAAATGAAAGGTCAGGGAGTCCAAGCACTGAATTTCCATTATACATGTCACACTATCCACCAGAGTGTTTGGGATATATTAGAGTCACTGAATGAATAAAGTAATAATTACAAATTGTTTTATCCAAGAATTCAAAGCAACAACAGACAATTTACAGAGTAAATCTGCATATAATTGACTTAAGAAACTAAAATCGAAATGTCTGACTTTTCATTTTTCTCTCTAGCTGCTTCTCTGAGAGTTTCTTTTTTTCCGACACTGAATATTCTAAAAAATTCTCCTTACAAAAGATAAGAAAAATGCTACAAGATATTTCCAAATTAAACTAGAAAGTTATATGAAAAAGAGCTTGTCAAATACTACTTAAAAGATATTAAAGAAATCTATTTAGGAGTTAAATAATTAGCTTAAGATCCATTGAATAATACCAACAAAAGCGTACAATAAGAATTATTTTGCTATGGGATGATATCAAAGATATTATTCATGAAGAGAGCAAAAGGTCATTATGAAGATAGAGGAGGAAGAGGAGACTGAAAATTATAGTAAAGCATCAAGAAGCCAAAACAAAGGGGAGAAATACAAAAGTAAAAAGATGAACAGAAAATTTCTAACGGTAGCTCAAGATAAAGTACTCCAATGGAATGTGCAAAGACCTGGAGCTGTAGAAGAAAAAGGGAAGAACTCAGCAATTTTCAAGTAGAAAGAACTGAAGTAAAAAACAACCTCAAGCCTTGAGTTTAAATACTGAGAAATGCTATGGGCAAAATCTTGAATGACCCAGGAACATGGAAGTTATATATATATAGTCACCATACCAAAAAGATCTGATTAACCCTGAAAAATTTAAATATCACATGAACATGAGCCAATGGTAATGAAGAAAGAAGTTCAAACTGCACTAAAGGCTTTGGGGGGGGGGGGAAAAAGGCCTGAAGGCTGAACAAGATACCAAATGACATGTTTCAAATGACAGAGGAAGACCTGAACATTTCCTGGCACGAGTGAACGCCACAAAACTTAGAGGACAGCTGGGCTGACTAACTGAAAGAGAACTATATGAGTTCCCATTCCCAAGAAAGGCAATCTAACAGAATGTGAAAATAATAGAAGAATATCAATAATATCATATATAAACAAAATTTTGCTGAAGATGATCCAAAAGCAGCTAAAACAGTACATTGAGAGAGAACTGTCCAAAGTTCCAGCTGGTTTTTTGTGTGTTTTTTTTATAAAGAGGTTTTGGATTTCCATTCATTAATTGCCACAATTTTCTCCCTGCCCACC
>NW_006399807.1:10127617-10135578 GCF_000299155.1 Elephantulus edwardii | reverse complement strand
ATCTCATAGTTGTTTTGATTTGCATCTCTCTCAGAGCTAGGGACTTTGAACACTGCTGATGTCAGTTGAATCTTGGGTGAAAAAAAGAGAAACCAGAAAAATGTCTTCGTGTTTTATTGACTATGCAAAGGCATTTGATTGTATGGAATATAAGAAACTATGGCTAACACTGAGAAGAATGGGAATCCCAGAATGTAATTATGCTCATATGAAACCTATACCTAGACCAAGAAGCTGTTGTCCAAACAGAGCAAAAAATACTTCATGGTTTAAAATGAGGAAAGGTGTGGATTAAGGTTGTATCTTTTCTCCAAACCTAGTCAATCTGTATGCTGAAGCTCTATGAAAAAGAATGTATCATCAGGATTGGAGAAAGACTCATCAATAAATTGCCTTATACAAATGCTCAAAGTGAAGAGGACTTGAAACACTTGCTGCAAATGATAAAGACTACAGTCTTCAATATCAATTGTATCTTAATATCAAAAAGTCAAAAATCTTCACCACTGAACCGATAATAAGCAGTATAATGATGGAGAAAAAAATTGAAATTTTCAAGGATTTCATCTTACTTGAATTCACAGTCAATACCACTAGTACCAGCAGGTGATCAGGAGATGTACTGTATTGGGCAAGTCCTCTGTCACAGATGTCTCTAAATGACTGAGGAACAATGATGTCCGTTTAAAAACTAAGATGTGCCTGATTCAGGCCTTAGTCTTTTCTATTAATTGTTATGCATCTGAGACCTGAATAATGAATCAGGATGACATAAGAAAAAGTGATGACTTCAAGCTGTGGTGCTAAAATACCGAGTATCTCATAAACTGCCAAAAGAACAAACAGATATGTCTTGGAAAAACTGTAGTCAGAGTGCTCCTTGGAGGCAAAGATGACAGAGCTTCGACTCACATACTTTGGGCATGTCACTAGAAGAGTCTATCTGTCACAGAAGGACATCATGCTTGAAAAGAAGGGTCGGCAAAAGAGAAGAAGGCCCTCAATGAGAGAGACTGACACAGTGATTGCAGCAATGGGCTCTAGTGTGTCAGACATGATGAGGACAGCACACGATAGGACAGGGTTCATATATGTTGTTCATAGGGTTGCTATGAGCTGTACTCGATTCAACAGTAACTAACAACAATTCTTTTCAATATTAGTAAACCCTTTTGTAAAACACTGCTGCACTTACTGTAAGTGCCACAATTTAATTTGCCATGAATCAGAGCTGATGTCACAGTAACTAGCACTCTCTCACCACAACTGATAAATTAAAAAAATTGTAGAACAAAGAATTTTTAGGATAAGAATAATGACATGATCAATCATTAAGAGGAATCTGTTTTATTTTTCTTGGAATGAAGTGACTTAAAATTCAGAGAGCCAAAGGATATCAATACACAAATCCTGTACTACAGAAAAAAACATGAAAACAAGGTTAAAAGCAGGTGAATTTTAGATTACATTACTGAGAGAAGTTCTTTGTTGTGTAGTATGAAACACTAGGTATCTAATGAATTTGACGCTCGGTCTAGAATGTGAATTAAAATGGCCTTCCAGAGCATTCTCATACTGTGGGATTTTACTAGGTGAATTTTCTACATTCAAGAATTAATTTATAGCAAATACCTTTTTAAAGCAACATAGTTGGCCATTTTACACAGGGGCTTCATCTGATGGACCGCACAGAAAACAGACTAATTACGTCTGTGGAAAGAATTGATGAAGGCCCAATTCTGACTGTGGAACAGATCTCAATTAGACTTGTGTAAAATAAAGTTTAAAAGAATGAAAAGAAGTCCTTAAGAACCAAAGTCTGACTTTGAGTCTATCCCACCTGAACTTAAAAATCAACACAAGGACAGGCTTGAGAGGCACTGAACACTAATGATCAAAAGGCCTAATAAATTGTAAAATGATATCAAAGATATCATCTAGGAAAAGAGCAAAATGACACTGCAGTGACAGAGAAGAAAGAAAAGACCAACATGGATGTCAGAAGAGACTCTCAAAATTGTACTAGAATGTTGTGAAGTTAAAACAAAGAGGAAAAAACTTGCTGAGGAGATGAAGTAAAGAAATGCTTATAAGAACATAAGATTTTGGGAGCTCTGGTGGCCTAGTGGCAAGAAGCTGCACTGCAATCCCAGAGATGCACAGTTCGAATCCACTAGATGCTCTGCTGGAGAAGGAGGGGTAATCTCCTCCTGTACCGGTCAGACCTGATTTGACGGTACACACAAATAATAAAATAAAAAAGAAAATATTTTTTTTTAAAAAAAGAACATAAGATTTTTCTACAAAGTAAGTTTGTGTTCAAATAAATGGGGAGAAATTAAACAAAGCAAATGAGAGTTATTTCGGGGGGCAGGCTTTAATTCTTCTCATAAGTATTATTTATTATGAACACTTAGATTTATTATTATCATTTATGCCAGTGACTCTCAAAAGAGGAGTGTGTGTGCGCATAAAATATAATTTCCAAAACTTTGTGACCACATAATAGAATATCAAAATAATTTTGGTAACAGTAACATCTATCTGCCTAATTTAATAATTAAATACTTACATCCTTAAATAAACTGAGTTTCTATTTTATAAACTTTGAACTTGGTTTTCCCAGTTCAAATACTAAAGAATTAGGATCTTATATATGAGGCCACTCTCATTTCCTTTTCCCCTTTAAGAGACATTTCACAGCCATATAAAGTTCTGGTACAACAATCAAAATTATTATGAGTATGTAAGTCAGAGAGATATCACTAGACATAAACAAAGAATTATATCAGAACCAAGGCATAAATTTCATTTTTAATGCTTCATTGGAAATATTTCTTTGTAACTCTGAATATTAGTTTGGTATATAAATTTTTAAATTACAAGTATTTTGTTAAAATTCTGTGACTGTTTTTCATACTATTGTTATGTGTCATTGAGTTGCCTGTGACTCATAGCGACCCTATGTACAACAGCTCTGAAGCCTGCCCTGTCATGAGCCAGTCTGACTCTGACACTGTAAAAAAACCCCAAAACTTAGCAATGTTAATATACTAATTTAAAATATGAGAATGCTTAAGACACCTTATTGCTAACCGAAAGGTAACAAGTTCCTGAGTTTACCTAGAGGCACAGTGGAAGAAAGACCTGGTATTGTACTTCCAGGAAATAAGACCCTGAAAATCTTATGATTTTTCTACTCTGATACATATGTGGCCATTGTTTGAGATCCATGGCTTTTACCAGCTAAATTATTGGTTATTTTAGAGTATGTGCTTATTTAGATAGGGTTAAGCTAAGATTTACTATTATATTAATTAAAATGGTGTTTGTAAGATTCTCTCATGGCATAGTCTATAGGTGTTTGTTAAGCATCTAAATGCATGAAAAAGACTTTAGAAAACATACACTAACAGTTAAAAAATGTTGAAGTATTTAAAAAAAATGTTGAAGTATTTTATTGACTTATAGTACCAGCCACTTTTAGCTTGTCATTTACTTACTTTTACCAACAAAGGACTATGTTGTTGTTATTTGCCATCAAGTACAAAGGACTATATTGTTGTTGTTGTTATGTGCCATTGAGTCGTTTCCGACTCATAGCGACCCTATGCACAACAGCTCTAAACCCTGCTCTATCCTGCGCCAACCGCACCGCCTCTGACACACCCATCCCGATTACCCCAGTCACCGAATCAATCCATCTCATAGAGGGTCTTCCCCTCCTGCGCGGTCCCTCCACCCTCCCAAGTATGATGTCCCTCTCCAAGGACCCGTCCCTCCTGGAAACATGTCCAAAGTATGTCAGACGAAGCCCCAGAATCCTTGCTTCCAAGGAGCAGCTTGGTTTAATCCTCTCCAAGATGGATCTGTTTGTTTTCCTGGCAGTCCAGGGTACATTCAGTACCCTTCTCCAGCACCACAGCTCAAAAGCATCCACTCTCCTTCTGTCCTCCCTAGTCATTGTCCAACTCTCTGATGCATAACAAGCGATTGCAAATACCATGACCTGTATCAGGCGCACCTTAGTCTCCAGAGAGACACTGTTGCTCCTGAGTACGTTTGAGAGGTCCCTAACGGCAGATTTTCCCATCGCGATACGCTTTTTGATTTCCTGACTGCTGGTACCAAGAGTGTTAACTGTGGAGCCGAGCAAAGTGAAGCTGTGAACACTCTCAATCTCTTCATCATCCATCCTGACGCTGCCAATTGGTCCAGTGGTGAGAATCTTTGTCTTCTTGACGTTGAGCCTTAGTCCATACTGAAGGCTGCAGTCCTTGACCCTTCGCAGCAAGTGCATGAGGTCCTCCTCAGTTTCAGCAAGCAAGATTGTGTCATCTGCATAACGGAGATTGTTGATAGATTTTCTACCAATCCTGATGCCACAATTCTCCTCATAGAGCCCAGCCTCTCGGATAATCTGCTCTGCATACATGTTGAAAAGGTATGGAGACAGGATGCATCCCTGGCGTACACCGTTCCCTATTTTGAACCATGCAGTGTTACCCTGCTCTGTTCTGACTACTGCCTCTTGGTCCAAGTATAGGTTTCGTATTAGCACAATTAAATGTTCTGGGATTCCCATTCTTCTCAGAGTCAGCCACAGTTTGTTATGATCCACACAGTCAAATGCCTTTGCATAGGACTATGTATTAGAATACATAATTTCAACATGTTGTTGTTAGGTGCCATCGAGTCGTAGATGACTCATAGTGACCCAATGAACTAAAGGCCTGAGCACTGTTCGTAGTTTCTGGAGGCAAGCCATTTCGGAAGTGGATGCCACTCCTGCTTCTAGGCTTGTTTTAATTGGGAAGCTCCAGCAAACACTGTCCACCATGGGTAACCATTATCACATCTGACACATTAGTGTCACAGTGTTCAGCATCACAGCAACCACCAGTTAACTCTGTACAGCAATGCAGAGACCAGTGCTATATACCACCTAGAAGAATGTCTGACAGAAAAACAATTTGAACCAGGTCCAACGGCCGCAGATTAAAATCACCCACCTTGGGCTAGGCAGCATAACTTTCTGTCCACTAGGCCAATGTAGCTCTCACTATCTTTACAACTGTTGGAAATAAGAGTGAACTAGGGAAATTTGGTTTTCCAGAATGCAACAGTAAACCATGGCAATACATGGCTGACCTATTGCTGTTGTCTTTGCAAGAACATACTTGTGAGGCTGCTCTTCACCTAGTTGGCGTCTAGCAACGTGGTTTTTAGAATGTTCTTTATGTCCTTTCATCTGCCTGGACACTGAACACTGCCTGTACTGTTTGATGAAAGGTAATTTATGGAGAACACCTGCTTTCCTTCTGTCTAGAATCTTGCAAGTTGTGGCTGGTTGTAAAAGCAGAGGCTGCTTAGGTGATCAGATGCCAATAAAAAACCCTAGAATTCTAACCTGAAGCAGTTTCCACTTGACAGAAATACTATGTAAGTGCTAATGCACTTTACTGCTGGACGGAGGAGTGAGTTTTCTGGGGGGAATAAAATCGGAATTTTGAGTCTGGGGTCTTCCAGATGTCCGCCTGTTATCTTCTTCTTTTGCCATAATAAAACCTAGCCATGATTACAGGTGAAGTGCCTCTAAGTCCTGCCGGCAGTCCTCTTAAGGGAACCCTCAAAGGTAAGGGAGACTGTGGGGATCAAGTTACAGGTCCCAAGTCAGGCAGGTAAACATGTACAAAAACGTAGTTAACTATAATCTTATTCGACAATCGTATTTGATTGGCCACCTTTTACTTATATATGTTATTTGTGTTATACTGGCCTTAAAGTGCTTGTATTCTTATGTAAGAATACACACACACACACACATACAAAAACTAAGAAGGTAGCATTGTAGATATATGCAAGATATACAGAAGAAATGTTCATTTCTACTTGTCATTATAGCATATATGAGCCAGGATAGATTTCAGAAAGCAGAAGCTTAAGAGAAGGTTACAAAAGAGATATCATTTTAAAGGGCACAGGGTACATAAAGATATGGATGTATTAAAACACCTGATGTATTTAGTTCTTGGAATGTGTTCAGAGACACACTACTGATGTAGCAAGGGTATGAGCAATTCTTGACAGCAGTCAGTATTGGAGTGGCCAACACATCAGGCAAAGAAGCTTGAGTTTTCCTTTACTATGGACAGTAGAGTGAATGAAAGTAGACCTGATAATACACAAAGGAGACAGGCAGAAGGGACTTGGAGGACTCTTTCAATAAGCCAGGTGATAACAGATGAGGTAGTAGTAGTTGTTGTTATGTGTCCTACAGTCACCTGTGACTCATAGCGACCCTATGTACGATAGCCTTAAACCCTGCTCTATTCTGTGCCAATCTCACTCTCTGACACACTTACCCCATAACCCCACTCACTGAATCAATCCACCTCATAGAGGGTCTTCTCCTCCTGCTCTGTCCCTCCATCCTCCCAAGCATGACATCCCTCTTCAAGGACTGATCCATTGTAACATGTCCAAACTATGTCAGATGAAGCTTCAGAATCCTTGACTCCAAGGAGCAGCCTGGCTTCACCCTCTCCAGGACAAACCTGTTTGTTCTCTTAGCAGTCCATGGTATAGTCAATACTCTTCTCCAGCACCACAGCTCAAAGGTATCAATTCTCCTTCTATCATCCCTAATCATTGTCCAGCTTTCTGACACACAGCAAGTTATTGCGAAAACCATGGCCTGTATCAGGAGCATCTTAAGTCTCCAGACTGAAATTGTTGCTACTCGGTACTTTGAAGAGTCTGTAACAGCAGACTTTGCCATCACAATACATCTTTTAATTTCCTGGCTGCTGGTGTTGGTTGTCGATCCAAGCAAACTAAAGCTGTTAACAATCTCACTCTCTTCACCATCAATCATGAAGCTGCCAATCAGCCCAGTGGTGAGAATCTCTGTGTTCCTGATGTTAAGCTTCAATCCTTATTGAAGGCTGCAGTTCCTGACTTCTGCAGCAAGAGCTTCAGGTCCTCCTCAGTTTCAGCAAGCAGGGTTGTGTCATTTGCATAATGCAGACTGTTGATGAGTTTACCTCCAATCTTGATGCCACATTTCTCCTCATAGAGCTCAGCCTCCTGAGCAATCTGTTCTCCATGTAGATTGAAAAGATATGAAGATAGGCTACATCCCTGGCATACACCCTTCCCAATTTTGAACCATGAAGTGTCTCCTTGCTCTTTTCTGACAACTGCCTCCTAGTCCAAGTATAGGTTTCATATTAGCATGGTCAAGTGTTCTCGGATTCCCATTCTTCTCAAAGTTAGTCTCAGTCTGTTGTGATCTACACAATGAAATGCCTTTTGCATAGTCAATGAAACACAAATATTCTTCTGGTATTCTCTGCTTTCAGCCAAGATCCATCCAACATTGGCTATAATATCCCTAGTACCACTACCCCTTCTAAACCGAGCCTGTACCTTCAGGCAGTTCTTTGTTGATGGGCTGTTACAGTCATTTTTGGATAATCTTCAGCAGAATCTTGCTTGCATGTATTATAAATGATACTGTTCGATAATTTCCATACTCTGTTGGATCACCCTTCTTTGGAATGGGAACAACCTTACATAAGATTTTATATCCTCACATTTACAATAGTCTTATTACCAAAACCATTTATGGAAAATAGGAACTGCATTGGAACATGTATCTCTGGATTGGAAATGATCATATTGTTAATATTTCTAGCCTTAAATGCAAAAGATTATATTGTTCCAAATTATTTGTTATATATTTGTTTAAATTTTCCCCTCTTTTAACAACTGGGATCTAGAGGGAAGAGAAGAGACCAGAGAATGGCCAAAATTATTGGGGCAGCTATTGCTGCCAGTTTAGGGCCTGTGTCAGGAAGAGGAAGTCTTTCTCATAAACAGTGCCACCCTAAGGTAATAAAGGAGGTCAGAATTGCTTCCACTGTGGAAAGCTGGGCCACTTCAGTAGACAGTGTCAC
>NW_006399807.1:10122413-10126927 GCF_000299155.1 Elephantulus edwardii | reverse complement strand
GTCCCTTTTCAGCAGGAAGTAGCTAAGAGAATATGCCGTCCCCTTTTCCTTATGAATCAGGGTGAAGTCTCTCTCAGGGAGGAGTGATAGGGAATGGCAAAGGACACACTGACAAATGATATTAATCAGAACTGGCTTTGACAAGCACTGTGGCAACTGGACAATTCAAACCGACTTTCAAAGGGGAAAAAAGGAGGAATGAACCGGGAAGGAGGGTAGAGAAAATAGTGCAACAATGAATGAATGGAAACCCAAAATCTTTGTAAATGTTCATTAAAATTAATAAAATTTAATTTAAAAAATTTATATCCCACCTACAACCAGGAGAAGTAAAATAGATGAATAGGACCTTCTAAGGATCAAATCCCTATGCATATCCAAAACCTTCTCCAACAGGGTAAAAAGGGAAGGCACAAACCGGGGAAAAAAGTATTTGGTAATGACATGTGAGATAAGGGACTTATATCTAGAATTTATAAAATACTTCAGCACCACAACAAGATAAAGGTAAACAATCCAATTGAAAAATGGGTACAGGATATGAACAGACACTTCACCAAAGAAGACATTCAGATGGCTAACAAGCACATGAAGAAATGTTCAAATCCCTAACTCTAAGAGAGATTTATATCAAAACAACTATGAGATACCATCTCACACCAGTAAGAATAACAAAATTTGACAGAACAATTAGCAACAAATGCTGGCGAGGTTGTGGAGAAACTGGAACCCTTATTCACTGTTGGTGGAAGTGGAAAATGGTGCAACCACTGTAGAAGGTGGTATGGCGCTTTCTCAAAAAGTTGCAAATAGACATACCATTTGACTCAGCAATTCCACTACTGGGAATATACCCAAAGAGACCATAACTGACACGCAAGCAGATGTATGCACACCCATGTTTACTGCAGCTTTGTTCACAATCGCAAGGAATTGGAAACAACCTAAGTGCCCATCAACAAATGAATGGATAGAGAAGCTGTGGTATATTCACACAATGGAATACTACGCTGCATTGAAAACAAGGAACTCATGCAATATTATTCAAAATAGGTGACCTTGGAGGACATTATGCTGCGTGAAGTATCTCAGTCACAAAAGGACAAATACTGCATGGTGCAACGATTATAAAACAGGACTGACATCAGGGTTGAGGGAGACCAAGAAAGATGGGTTCAACAATGTATACTGCATTGAAATAGATGAGGGAGAAAACTGTTTAAAAGGGATATGTGATTAGGTATTTTTGTCATGAAAGGAGTCCAGAATGAAGGGTGCATAGTGGACCTGGAGGAAGGATTGTAAAACAATGAAAGAATGTTTCTTTTGCTTTTCTAAGAGGGGAGTGTACTGGGGGGGGAGGGTTGGCAGGGGAGAAAAGTGCAACAATGAATGAATGGAAATCCAGTCTCTCTAAATTTTCATTGAAATTAATAATATTTTTTTAAAAAATATTTTATATCACTGGAATAGCCTCAATTGACAAAATTTGTCAAGTGTGAGTGAAAAACTGTTTATCATTAGAAAACTTGCTGGATAATCTTTATAATACACAAATAATTAGATAGAAAAAAGAATGAGTTTAATCTCCTTCACTCTAAGGGGAGGCAACTCTCGTAGTATGTTTTACCACTGTTTATTAGTACATAATAACCTGTTTCCAGAGTTTTAGTTTTTCTTAAATTAATTTAAACAACACAATGATTTTAGTAGCAATCTTCGTTACAGAAGTAGAAATTTGCTTTGTGTAGCTGAGATAAAAAGTAAAAATAAAAAAAGCTTTTAAAACAATTTCAACATTTCTGTCACTTAATTAGAACTTGATAATTAGTAATCAGACTAATTTGCAAAAAGACTCTTTCAACATATTTTAATGATAAAACGGCCTTAGAAACAAATTTTAAGATTTTACCTGGGAATCTTCCTGAAAAGGAGCCTAAACCAATGAATTTTAGTCATCTATATAATACTTCTTGGCTTATTATTTCTGTAGTTTCCATGGAGAAGGTTACCAGTGTTATACTTCTGATTGTATACATATAATATACATATAATGTTTTGAGTGTGTGTATGTATTTATTTCTGATTCTATGTTTTAACTTACATTAAGTTTTAGAATCTAATAGTAAATAACAGACACATACCACTAGAATTAAGTTTACGGTGGATTTTGTCAGTAATCTAAGGTTTTGATAACTGATTAATGGGACTGAAGTTCATTGTTAGATTTTAAATTCAATAAAATGTGAAAAAAATAAATCTTAAAGGTGTCTGTGTGTTCAATATTATCTTGATGTTTGATAATCTTAATTTTTAAGAGTTTTCTTTAAAAATCATTAATTTTACTTTTATGTACAGAATTATAGTAAAATTTATTTTTAGCTATTGAGCTCAAAAAAGGTAGTATATTTGAATAAAAAAAAATACATTACCCAAAATCAAATTTTAAAAGGTGCACTCTTCCACAAAATATTAAAAGCAAGTAAACTATATTTAAGACACATTTCAGACTATAGTTACTCTGTCAAATGCCACAGTTGAAGTGAACATCAGTTATATCTGCACACAGTAAAGTTCTTTTCATACTACTCTCATGCAGTGCATGCAGCTAAATATAGTTTATGAAAAGCAACCCGCTTTCCGGTGCTTAGCACTTATTGTTCAGAAGACTTGACAGAAATATTAACTGTTAATAGGAAAGGTAGTTAGCTGTGGAAAAAGACCTGGCATACCCATCATGAAGAATAAAATAATGAAGGAATATACTGAATTACCTCATTATTCTATCACCTATTGTTGTTCCTCTGATATGAAATCTAGTGAAGGGAACACAATAACTAAAGTCACTCACAAAGACGTCAAAGAATCAAGTAATTAAAGCATTAAAGTCATTGCTTTATCATTATAAAATGAGTTTTTGCTTCCCTTTGTGATTTAGAAAATCAACTGAGGAATAAATCATTCAACTCAATGTGCAAGGAGAAATTAAGTCAACAACAACCCTTAATGAAGACAGATTGGAAAGAAGATACTTCATTTAATCCCTTTTCCTTTTAAACTAAGCACTGTCAGTACGGGGAACGCACTGACGCACTTATGCACTTATTTGTGAGCAATATCACCAGGAACACCTACGTTATGCTCCTTAAGGCTGAGCTGCTCTTTAGGAGATAAAAAAAAATAAGCCGGGAATTGACTCATTTGGTCTGACTATAATAAAACAAGCAAAGGCTTTTAGCTCCTTAGGGAGCCAGTTCTTTCTCTTTGATTAATTTCCTCCCTCTGCAATTTTCTTTAATAGTGAATAAACAAAAGTCATTAGAAATGCAGATCACATGGTTTAAATGATGACTGAATAGATTCTAGGAAAGGTACAATATATCAAAATTGTGGTTTTAAGAATGAAGGTGATGTTCCAATAACTCCCAAATAGGTATATGGAACAATTATTTCTAGCAAATAATTGTCTTTTTTAAAGGATGTGATTAATAGATTAAAAACCTTAATCTTCAAAGGAGAAAAAAAACCCCAAGCAAACATTATCAGAGCATCTTAATTAATAAAATCACTAAAAATGAACCAAAGCTGTGAGGTCTTCTTCAAAGGTCTTACTCAGATGCTTCTTTTTACAGAGAGTGATTCATAGTTTTTCTCTAGGTTGTGGCAGTTCATGAAAGCTCTCATGAACTCTCATACCATTTACTGCAGGATGGCTTTGGCACTGGGAACAGTATGTGAACATCACCTACACAGAAAAACCTCACCACTCTAAAAATAGGTTTGGAGGTAAATTTTGCTCAAAAGACACCTCCTTAGGTTTCTAAAATCTATTATGTAAGATTTCTGAGGGATGTTGTTGTTGTCTATCATCAATTGAGAACAGACAAGTGAGAACCGTCCAGTGGTTTTTCAGAGACAGTTAATTTCAGGGGAGATTACCCATCTTTCTTCTGTGAAGCAGCTGGTGGATTTGAACCACATACCTTTAGGTTGCCAGTGCAACTCCTTACCACTAGGCCACCAAAGTTCCCTTTAAGGAATATATGTAATAATTTGATTTCATGTTCTTTAAAATATTACAAATAGTGCACTTTAAAAAAAAAATACTGTCTTTAAAAATTTATTTCCCATTCAATTTTGTTGCTTAAACCAGAGTTAAAGAGATTCTAATATTTGGTGATGCATAGATTTCATTGTCTCAAACTTTGGATTTCCAGAAGTAGAACTATTTTCCTACAACTTACAATAAGACCAATTTGTTATGAAACATTATTGCTATTGTGTACTAGTGAGTGAGAACCAATCCATAGCTGACCTTGCAGCAGGTTTCCAGAGGCAGTAAGTAAATCACACAGGAGATTGCCTATCCTTTGCCACAATTTCTTATGGAACAGATATCAGTAAATTATGGCCCTTGGACCAAATCTAGCCACCTACTAGGTGTTTTGTTTGTTTGATATTATTTTTAAATGTTTTGCGGGTACATAATTGTTTTAAGAGATATATATATATGT
>NW_006399807.1:10082596-10122313 GCF_000299155.1 Elephantulus edwardii | reverse complement strand
ACAAACTATGTAATGAAAGATTTTTAAAAAAATAGTTACATTTTTAATGAATGCACAGGCACGTACATAACAGTTTCCCTTTTTTGTTTCTTGGATAACCAGGCCTAAAGTTACTTGCTATCAAGCACTCCTTAAAGAGAAAGTCTCCTGACCTTTACTATAAAGAATTTGAGTTTTGTTTTCTATAGAGACAAATTTAGTTAATGAAAAGAGCATTCCATTTTAAAAGTATCTATGTTAGTTGTTAAGGCTTTTATTTTCTAAGACATGTCCTTCTCATGCTTGCTCTTAGTCCAAAACTTAAAAACCTAGATCAGACTTATTTAACCAAATTATAAGAATGCAAATCTTTTTTAAAAAGTGTGTTACTTAGTACTTCAAGGAACTTTTTTGATATTTTTACTTGATACGTTAAAAAATAGCTTGGCATTAACTTTTTAGGTTTCATCTAAAGAATCATATTTGGGTTAAAAAATTATGAAACTCACCCTGTAATTTTTACACTAATTAATTTTCACATCTAATTAAGTATGTACTTTCAGCATTCTTATTCTGGATGTATTTTTCTACCCTTACCAAATTAATCTTGATGGGGTTTTTCAACTGACAGCAAGAAAGGAGTTTAGAGACTTGCATCCTTTTAGTTTGGCATTTCATTCACTTTTGGGAATGTTAACATGAATTCAAAGAAACATAAAATTACAGATATAATATTTTTTTATAGAAGTCAAAGAATTTTTTTGATTATACTATTAGATTCAAGACATTGCTTTACATTGTCAAGAAGTCACAATCATAAAATATAAAGAAAGTAAAATAGACTGGCTTGATAAATTGGGATTATTTTACTTTGTTTTATATTGGTTTGCTTATGAAGTTCATATACACTGTCCTTTACACTATTCATCATTCACATTGTGTTCCATACAATCACTCTCATGCATTATGTTTTACAGATAAAATTTTTACAGTAGAGCCTTTCAACTCATGGAAGCAGAAATTACCAAAATGCATGTATACCTAGTTATGAGTTGGTAAATATTTATTTTTCTGTTCTTAAGCATCAAAATTTCTTAAAATTTCTGTCTTTATAAAGTGAAAGTCAACATATATAGCCCTCCAAAGTTGGATATGGAACTATTTATTATATTTTATGTAGATAAATTAAGATGGTTTTAACAAAATTAGGAACTATAAAAATTATTTAGGTGTAAGAAGATTTAAAAAGATGGCTTTTTCAGTAAATGAATTTTTTATTATATTTTTCAGTTTATAGGTATGTCAGAACATTTTATTAAGTAGCAGTACACTGAGCATAGAAATATCTGACAGTTCATATAGAATGCAATTCCTGTTTGAACTAGGAGTTTAAGGCAAAACTAGAAAGTGGTAGTGTTTTTATTATTTACAAATTTCTGGTAAAGAGCTAAGCAAGAATAATATAAATCCAAAGAAAAATTTGATGTAACTATGAAATAATCACTATAGCCATCAATACAGCTATTTTAGCATCATCTCAGCACATAACATATTTATATATGCCATAGTATTTAATTTTGTGTATTTATTAAGTTTTTTCTATGTTCTTACAGATGGCTTATGTATTTATAGTCCTTCCTGCAATAAATGGTTAAGTTTCTTGACAGGTAACAATTTTATTATTCTTCTGTTAAGTCTACTACCATGTCCTATAAAATAAAAATAAATGGCACAAACTAAGATTAAATACCTATATCAAGTAGAAAGAGTATCCCATGAAATCTAAAAAAGAAAAACCAAAAACCAACCAACCCCCAAACCCCCCCCAAAACCTCCACAACAAAAGCCACCAAGGAAGCAATGTGGACACTGAAGTGGATTCAAACCTGGACCACACAATATCAATTCCAGTGTACAGAAATAGAGTCAGTTCTTGGCTGTTGTTTCTCTGACCACCTTTCCTTTAAAAGATTCTGCTAGTCTGGTTCAGTGCCTAGGTTTCCTAGGTCCAAGAGGCTATCTGGAAACACTTTTGTGACACATCTAAAGTCTAGGAGAAGAGCTAAAGCACATAAAGTATTTCAATATCATGAAATGTTAAATAAATGACACAAATCTAGAAGGAGATAATAGTTTCTGTTATGTCCAACCTAAGCGTATATACTACAAGGAATTCTGAATTCTCTATGGCCTCCTTCTTCCAAAGTCTTTTTTCCTTCTCCACCCCCACCTTGTTGTGTATTGTTGAATTGGATCTGACTGGCACAGGAGACTGCCCCTCCTTCTCCAGCAGAGCACGTGGTGGATTTGAACTATGTGCCTTCAGGATTCCAGCACAGCTTCTTGCCACTAGGCCACCAGAGCTCCCTAAAAGTTTTTTTTGTTGAACCATTAAAAAAATAAAAAATCCTAAAACGTTGTATGTAAATACACAAATCAAGTCAGTGGATTATATATTTGGGGGTAGGGCGTGGGGTTTGGGGAGGTGTGGGGGGGATTGTGTACCAATGAGGGAGTTTTTCTTTTGCTTTTCAAGGAGAGGAGCAAAGGGGTAGGGGGGGGAGGGGGGAGGGGTTTGTGCAGGGAGAAGGGTGCAACAATGAATGAATGGAATTCCAAAATCTCTGTAGATGTTCATTGAAATGAAAAATAAACAAACTAAATTAATAAAAAAAATTTTATCTTTCACTTGTCGTATTGTGTTTAGCTACTTCCACACATAAAGAAAAAAGAACATATGTTCATATATATAAATGGACAGCTATGAAGTACATGCTTAAATTAGTTATAATAGTCTTCTACCATTTTTGGCAGGGGAAGGAATCAAGCATTTAATTTTTAGATTATGCTAAACCTGCTAATCTTACATTCATATGTCAAGTGGTAATGATATTCTAAGAGAAGTTCTTTGGGTAGAGAAAGAAATGGAACTAAGTTTTCCTTCTACAAAATATATTCTGAGAATGCTGAGGACTAACGAGTGACAGATATGGGGAAGATGTTTTGTTATGAGACTAGAAACACAAGGAATGACTATTTGTTTTATATGTAAGATAGTGCCATTGTGAAGCACACATTTCCCAAATATGGTATCATGGATAGGAAGACAAATATCTTTTCTTACTTAAGAAAAGGCAATTTTATTTAGCTGTAAACTAGAATGTCGAGGACTTTTGTTTGACTTCTGTAAGTTTTTATGGCAACAATTAATCTTTATGTAATTTCTTTTTAATTTAAACTAATTATATAGAATATCCTGATTGTCTAAAACAGTTAAAATTTATTTAGCTCTTTCTATGTAAGTCAGGCTCTGTGATAAGTAATTCTAGGTAACTACAACCCAATTGTATAGAGAAGGAAATGGAACCTTAAAGAGACACTTCAATTTGAATGAAGAAATACAGCTAAGAATGAGTGAACCCATGTCATTATGCTCTTGGCTACTAACAAGAAGGCTTTCTTCAGTAAATGAATTTTTCTATTATATTTTTCAGTTTATAGGCATGTCAGAATATTTTTTAAGTAGCAGTACACCAAGCATAGAAATATATTACAATTAAAATAGAATGTAATTCCTGTTTGAACTAGGAGTTGTTTTTGGTTTTTTTTGAACTAGGAGTTTAAGGCAAAACTAGAAAAGTGGCAGATTTTACAATGAAAGATGGCATTAACAACAGAAGTCATTTTCTAGAAACACAGAATGCAATATACATTAGAAGATTTTATCGAATGAAAAGAAACATACTTGTGAACACATTAAGTGAAATATTAAGAAACCCTCATGTGAACCTATTAACAATTCAATACTCTGTTGTATCTACAATGTTTGTTAACTCATACAATTTTCATTTCCTAAATTGAGGAAATTTGCAGGAATCAGAGAAAATTATTTTTTCAGAGAAAGAAAAAAAATCACATTACCTTATTTTCAGGTCAAAAGAAATATAATCTTAAGAAAACTACTAAAAATATTGATAAATTTTGTGTACAAAAAAATTTGACAGCTAAATACGATCTAGAATTCATAAGTAATCTTTTGTTCATTCACAAAATTCCTTATCCTTTTTATTTAACTTGAGGAGTAAGGCCCAGGGCTGGAGCAATGAAGCAATGAACAAAGAACAATGAGGAATTTTTATTTCCTTCTTACATAGACTGCTAAAAGAATGTAATCTGTGAAATAATTGATAATTTATTCTCTTCAGTTTATATGACAGAGAAACTCTAAGAAGCAATAGTAGTTAAATGTCAAACAGGAGAAGTCTCCCTATGTGACTCTAAACAAAAGCTTGTGAATTGTTTTTCATACTTTATATTAATTAAAATTTACCAACCTATCACCAGGTCCTGCTCGGTACCTTGCCCCTGGGATGAGGACTGGGTCATCATCACTGTCGTCTGTGTCCTGGTGGGCAGAGTCCCTGGTAGATGTTTCCTCATGAACTGACGGGCTGATGGCTTCTGTTTGGGACTGAGGCTCAGGACTGGTGGTACTGGGATTGGCAGCACTTTCAGTGCTAAGTTGATTTGAGGTTTCTAGTTCATTGCCTTTTTCAGACAAAGTGGATTCTTCAGGAACCCCACTAGAGTTGTCAAGATTGAGGTCATTTCTTTCTCCTGAGCTGGAATCCAATGGCTCAGTTGTCAAATTATCTGATTGTGCTGTCAGAAAATAAACCAGTAGCAGCTGGTCATGTGGAGATTATTTAACCTCTAGAACAGACTTTGAAAAGTGAAAATGTTTTCTGTTATAAAGTCTAATTCCCTTTGAAAAATAAAATACAAAACACCTCAAACTGATTGCCTTTGAGTCAGAACAACTCATAGCCAACCCTCCATGGATTTTCAGAGGCTGTATCTGCACAGGAGGAGACTGACTGTCTTTCTCCTGCAGACCAGCTAGATGGTTTATTTCACTCTGGCAGACAGGCATGGCCTTTGGGATGTTGTTATGTACTACTGAGTTGGTACCAACCCATAGGTGACTCTCCAGCAGGTTTTCAGAGGCAGTAAACTGCATGGGAGGAAAGTGCCCACCTTTCTCCTGTGGAGCAGCTGGTGGATTCAAGTTGGCATGCCTTTGGGTCAAGTTGGCATGCCTTCGGGAGTGGCAGAGCAGCTCCTTACCACTAGGCCATGAGAGCTCCCTGACCTTTGGGTAAGCAGCACAAATTCCAATACACATCTATTTGAAAATGGCCTGATTCTGGAGCAACAATTATAGTCTCAGTTTAAGGAACTCTCTAAAGAGCAAGATTACTCACCTATATCTATTGAATGTTCTGCAGACGTGTCTTCCTGATTCTGTGCTGCATCTTCAGATGATGCTTCGGGAGCTTATGGAGATAAACCAGATCATCATCAAATTCAAAGTTATATAGAAGAGTATACACCAACTTCTTATGGCAGCTTTTTTTTTTAGGAGTAAATGGTTCTTAAATCCTTCTGGGCCACAAAAGGTACAGATACATAAACTCCTTAACCCCAACACAACTCAAATCTGTATTTGTACACAAAATTGTATCAATACTATGTGGGATTGGATAGACAGTTAATTATGTCCATGGCGTCTTCTCAAAGTCCATGCAAGGACTTTCTTAAAATCTTTGTAAAAAATCTTTAGATTGTTCCTTATAGTTGACATTTCTGATCTTACCTTTCTTCTAATATTCATAAACTTTGAACTTAAAACTGAGTCCTCTTTTTCCCCATTCTCATGTGTGCAGCAGGATCTAAATTATCATAAACAGTAAAATGGTCCTTCTATAAACTGTTCTGGTCCCACATAATACTTACTGGTGGGTTTTTAGTGCAAGAGCCATGAAAGATCAGCTGTTTTTGTTCCTAATTGGACATCTGCTTACCAGAAAGTTGTCTTACACATATTTAATTCTTACAAATCTGTTATGCTATTATCTATTCACTTGAAAGGAAATAAAATATATATTTTTAAAAGTTTCTTATCAAACAAATAGGTATGCCTTAGTATGTCAAGAGATTTTTTTTTTAAGAATTAAGTATGTGTAAGAAAACTTTTTTGGCATATAAATGCCTAATTAGAAGCAAAAAAAGTAATTTTATTTCTTTTTTCACTGAACATTTACTGTGTTCCAGGCTCTCTTATGTAAAGGTTATTTAAAAGGGTTCTGAAAAACAAAAATCCTTAAGGGGCATTTAATGTATGAAACAGTATTCCCTCATAACCTTAGATTTTATTTCTTCCTTTCTGCTCCCCACAGCTTCAATAAATCACTTTCTTTGAAAAAAATAATAAGGATGATAAACAGATTCATCTTGGAGAGGATTAAACCAAGCTACTCCTTGGAGGCAAGGATTCTGGGGCTTCGTCAGACATACTTTGGGCATGTTGCCAGGAGGGACGGGTCCTTGGAGAGGGACATCATGTTGGGAGGATGGAGGGATAGCTCAGGAGGGGAAGACCCTCTATGAGATGGATTGATTCAGTAACTGGGGTAATTGGGATGGGTGTGTCAGAGGCAGTGTGGTTGGCGCAGGATAGAGCAGGGTTTAGGGCTGTTGTGCACAGGGTCGCTATGAGTCGCAAACGACTCGACGGCACATAACAACAACAACAACATATTTATAGTGCAAGAATAACTTACTGTGTTGTGTCTACAAAGAGGAACTGTGGTGCTTTACTATTTATTCCCTTTCTTAACCGCACATATTCCCTGTCTGCTGTATCTACTCTCTATCAGCACTAATATCTTGGCTATTATGGTGAAATTAATTGTTTAGAAAGAAGAAACAAAAACATAGAACAGAAAAATAAGTGAATGTGTGGCACTGAGTTTTGTAGTAACAAAAGCAAAATAACAACTTACTTGTTTCATTCTCTCCTTTTGGAGCGTGCATGGAGCTTGGTGAGACCAAGGATTCTTCCTGGCCTTCAGCTTTGCAATGGCTTCCATTTCCTCTAGAACTTGAGGCTGTACTGCTCCTATATCAAGAGAAGTGTTTTCACCAAGAACTTGATAAATATGAACCTTTAGGATAATTACTGTACTTCACAGCTATATAGCTGAATAAAAAAATTTAGACTGCAAAAAATATTATTTTGACACTATTTGCACATTTATTTAAAGAATCAAGATGACTATTCTTAACATACTAGTTTTTTAAAAAATTAAAAATATAAAAGCTGCTTTTTTACTGCTGAATGTTGCTAATATCTATAGATCCTCTCAATGAATTTTAACCAATTACATTTACACTTCTGTCCTTCCTACAAAAACCTCTGGTGGCCTAGTGTTAAGAGGCTGTGCTGCAGTCCCAAAGGCACGCAGGGCAGTCTCCTCCACTGCCATCTACTGCCTCTGAAAACCTGCGGAGGGTCAGCTATGGGTCAGTTGGGCCTCAGCACACAACAATATCCTAATTCTTAATGGTCTTACAGAAGAATTCAATAATTTGCTTTTTTGCATTTGGTTGCCTCAGGTTGAACAGAAACCTGGCGAGTGCTGTCTTCTGAACTGCCCTCTGCTAATCACTTCAAGCTCTGACTTGTTATTTAAATATGGCAGGTGATTAGATGTCATGTTTTTGTATAGAGGACAAGGTTTTCTCTTTTAAGACTCACTGATGAGCATATTTCTGTCAGAATCTTTGGTAGGACATTCTCTTCTACCTCCTGACTGGTCAGTGGGTTTCTCAGGCTATAAATCATATGGGAGGAGGTTGTCCATCTTTTTCTTGAAGAGCCACTAGTGGATTCACCTTTGGTTTAGCAGTCCACTTCCCTACAGACTATGCCACCAGAGTGTCTAGGCCAGTTTAAAGAAGTAGTTTTTAATAAGCATTCTGTGACTAATTATGACATATACGTAAAAAGAAATTCATGTGGGAAAGAAAACAGACAAATATTTAAAAATCTGATGGGACAGAATAATGTTAGATTTTTAGAAATACATCACTTTCAAAAAAAATTAAAAAAAAGAAATACATCACTTTCTTAAATCTAGGATAAATGTAATAAAATTTAAGAATTATAGAAACAAAAAAATGTATTGCAGACAAGTAACAGTGACACAGTAAAAGTACAAATTATTAGACTTTTACCAGTCAATATTAAAGCAATAATAAAAGCTCTTTTAGTTTAACTACAGAAGCTAATTTTAAAGTACACATAGGTATATAATAATTTATTTTTAATAAGAATGTGTATCTTTGTGGGTATATATGCATAGGAAAACATCAAGAAGGAAATGTTTGAATTTTCAGTGTCACCTAAGTTGGATTATTTCAGGTTACTTTTTTACTTTTATCTATTAAATTTCCCCCCCAATAAAAGTGTATTTAATGAGGAAAGAAAAGATACTGCTATTTTCTGAAAAAGAAGGCAATGTGGTATATAAACATTTTCTTACATTATAGAAATTGTGCTATAGGTAAGAATATGCTCAGTGTATGAATGTTATAATTATGATGTAGATAAAGAGAAGTAAGTATTAGTGGAAAAGACAAATTTGCCAAGTAAATGTAAGAATTTCCTATATGGGTGCAACCATTATGGAAGGCAGTATAGCGCTTTCTCAAAAAGTTAGAAATAGAAAATACCATTTGACCCAGCAGTTCCATTACTGGGAATACACCCTAAAGAAACCATAACTGCCACCCAAGCAGATATATGCATATCCATGTTTACTGCGGCTTTGTTCACAGTAGCAAAGAGTTGGAAACAACCCAAGTGGCCATCAACAAACAAATGGACAGAGAAGCTGTGGTATATTCACGTAATGTAATACTATGCTGCATTGAAAAACTCATGAAATATTATACAAAATAGGTGACCCTGGAGAACATTATGCTGAGTGAAATATCTCAGCCACAAAAGGACAGATACTGCATAGTGCCATTGTTGTAACATGAGTTGGAATTGACTGGATGGCAGTGGGCGTTTATCAGGTGCTGGCAATTGTGCTAAATGTACCTTGTCTACATGATTTATTGAATCTTTAAACAATTATTTTTTTTCCTCTACAAAAAACTTTTGAAGTAGTTTTTAAGTTTGTCTGTTTTACAGGTTCAACATTTTGTCAAGCTAGTTAATAAAAAAGCTGAATTTCAATTTTGGCTTGCCTCATGTTGAAGTCAAGCTCTTAAGTTATGCATGTTTTATTGCCTCATCTATCATCAAGAGAATAAAACAAAAAGAAGATATCACTCATACTGCCAGGGAATATTTCACTTTTTCCTGAATGTTCATTTTTCTTTTTTAATAATGACTGATGAATGCTTTCATCATTAAAACATGCTAATTCGTTTTCAACTGTGAAATAAGTCACTGATGAATGGGAAGAAATAATTCATGTCAGAATCTCTCAAGAAATGATTCACTGTAAGAAATTAATCTCTTCTGAATTGCAACATGACAGATTAGAAACAAAAGACTGAGTATGACAACTTTCTGTCATCTTAAATAAGGTAGAGTCAAAAAGGTCAGAGAGATCAGGATTCTTAAATATTAAATAAGTTTCATGAAGAAACTACTTCCAGATGTGCAGGCTAGGTTTAGATGAGGCTATGGTACTAGGAATATTATAACTAATGTTAGATAGATATTGGCCAAAAGCAGAGCGTACAAGAGAAATTTGTGTTTAATTGACTATGCAAAGGCATTTGATTGTGTGGATCAAAACAAACTGTGGCTAACTCTGAGAAGAATGGGAATCCTAGAACACTTGATTGTGCTTATGTGAAAACCGACACTTGGACCAAGAGGCAGTAGTCAGAATAGAGCAAGGAAACACTGCATGCTTCAAAATCAGGAAGGGTATACGACAGGGATGCATCCTATCTCCATACTTTTTCAATCTATGTGCCGAACAGATCATCCAGGAGGTTGGTCTCTATGAGGAGGAGAGTGGCATCGGGATCCGAGGAATACTCTTCAACAACGTGCAATATGCAGATAACCTAGCCTTGCTTACTGCAACTTAGGAGAGTCTGAGATATTTGCTGCAGAAGGTCTAGGACTGCAGCTTTCAATATGGATTGAAGCTCAACATCAAGAAAACAAAGATTCTCACCACTGGGCCAAATGGCAGCAGCATGATAGATAGTGAAGTGATTAAGATTATTAACAGCTTCACTTTGCTTGGCTCCACAATCAACACTCTTGGTACTAGAAGCCAGGAAATCAAAAGATGAACTATGCTGGGAAAAGGATAATGATGCCAGTCTGGAGACTAAGGTGTGCCTGATCTGGGCCACAGTCTTCTCAATTGCTTGCTATGCATCAGAAAGGTGGACAATGAGTCAGGATGATAGAAAGATAATTAATGCCTTTAAGCTGTGATGCTAGACTACTGAACACCATGGACAGCTAGGAGAACCCAGGGGTTTATCCTGGAAAGCTAAAACCAGGCTGCTCCTTGGAGTCAAGGATTCTGAAGCTCCATCTGACAAATTTTTGGCATGTTGCAGGGAGGGACCAGTCCTTGGAGTGGACTGATGCCTGGGACTCACAAGCTTGGGAGGGTGGAAGAGGAAGAAGAGAGGAAGAGAGGAAGTCCCTTGAGGAGATGGATTGATTTAGTGACTGGGGGTAGGGGGGTAGGTGTGTTAGAGGCAATAAATCTGGCTCAGGATAGTCAGGGTTCAGAACTGTTGTACAAAAGGTCATTATCGACTTGCAAGTGACTCGAATGAACATAACAATAACACATGAAGAAATCTCTTTCAAATGCACTTATGAATATATATCTCTCTAGAAAAATTCAATAAATAAGGTGGGTGAAAGGTAATATATATTTTGAACAGACTTTAATTAAAAGTAATCAATCAATTTTAATTAGTGCTATATAACAAAACATGCAAAGTAACTGAATGAAATTTTAAGTATAATGTTATCAAACGTGTATGAACAAATGAAAACCATATATGATTGGGTGTCTTTCACCCTAAAATATTAAAAGAAACAATATGTATATGCATGCAAATAGAATCCAAACACTTCTCACTACTACCATGGCTCAAATCCTGCTTCAAGTCACCACTACCTTTAACTCTGCTTGCTGCCAGACCCTTTCAAATCATCTCCTGGCTTCTACTTAGGGTTTGTTTTCTCAACACAGGAGGGAGAGATACATGCTATCCTTTAAGATATTCTCACTTACCTGGCTGACCTTATGTTACCATGACTGCCTTTCATCACTTCATTCTAGTTGCATAGCCAACTTCTTGAAGATGCTTGAACATGTTAGATTTGCTTCTGCTTCAGAATCTTTGTATTGGTTTCCAGTCTAGAAGCCTCTTCCTCCAGACGTATGCATAGCTCACTTCTCATACTTCCAAATTTCGTCCAAATTTTACCTTCTTAATGATGTGTATCTCTTTCATACGCGTTCCAGTCAAATTTACCCTGCTCTACTTTTCTCCTGCTTCCAAGGACATCTCCAAAGGTTTAAGGAGCAATGATATGAGTATAATGACAAAGGTCCACCAGATCCAATCCATGGTCTTTTCAATTATTTGCTATGAATCTGAAAGTTGGGTAATGAAGAACAAAGATGACTGTAGAATTGATGCCTTTGAGCCATGGTGTTGGGAGAAAAATACTGACTATCCCATGCACTGGGAAGAGAATAAATATCTCTCTTTAAAAAAAAAAAAAAGCTCCAGGGGCTCTAGTGGCCTAGTGGCAAAAAAGCTGCCCTGCAATCCCAAAGGTATGCAATTAGAATCCACAGGTTGCTTTGTGGGAGAGGGAGCCATCTCCTGTGTGATCTACTGCTTCTGAAAAGCCTCCGGAGGGTCAGCTATGAATTGGTTCCAAGTAGATGACATACAATAATATCTTCTTTTTAATGATTCATAAACATTTTGTTTCCTTCATGTATACTGCATTTTATACATTTATATCCATTGTATTTTGCCATTAATTCATATTGATCTCTACCTATCTGCCTCTTCAAGTCTCTACTGAAACCCTCCTGTTCCATCACCTCCCCATCCACCTCCTGACCTTTTGTGAGCCTAGTGATTCCACCCCCCTTGCCTTTCCTGCCTACCTTCTCCTCTTCTCTTTTACATTTGAACTAGGTTATACACACCTTGCTCAGTTATCCTCTTCACAATAGGAGGTCTTGGGCAGTATCTGTCCTTTTGTGACTGAGTTATTTCACTCAGCATAATGCATTCTAGAATGCTGCATAGTGTCCCACTGTGCAAGAAGTATCACAATTTCTCAATCTATTTGTTTGCTGATGGGTATTTGGGCTGTTTACTTTTTTTTTTTTGCTACTGTGAATACTACTTCTATGAACATAGCTGTGCGTATCTCCATTTTTGTTTCAGTTATCATTTCCTGGCAGTGTATTCCTAGCAGTGGAACAGGTGGCTCATATGGGATTTCTGTGTTCAGGTTTTTGAGAAAATGTCAAACTACCTTTCATAGTGGCTACACCATTTTACAACCTATTAACAGTGCATAAGAGCTCCAATCTTTCCACATCCTTTCCAACATTTATTGTTTGCTGTGTTAAACTTTGTTACTGGGTTTGCTGCTGGGTGAGACAGTATCCCACTGCTGTTTTGATTTGCATCTCTCTACCAGTGATTTCTAACATTTCATCATGTGTTTGTTGGCCATCTGAATATCCTCTTCTGTGAAATAAAAAGTCTTACCATGCTCTTGCCCATTTCGTGATTGGGTTATCAGTCTTTTTCTTGTGGAGACCCTACAGTATTTGGTAAACTTGAACTTTAGTCATGAACTTGTCTGAACTGCTGTTGCCAAATGCTTTTTCCTAGTCTGTGGGCATTCTTTTCACTTTATTTGGAGACAGTTTTCAATTACACAGGCATTTGATTTCAAGAAGGTCCCATTTGTCAATTTTATCCTTTCCTGGCTGTGCATTTTGGGCTATGTTTACAATTCTAGGCTAGGGCTTCTAAATTTATTCTCACTTTTTCTCTTATGATCGTTATAGTTTTGGGTTTTACCCCTCGGACTTTGATCCACATCAGCTTGTTATTATGTAAAACAAGCATGTCCTGGAGAAAAGTACAGCTAGGGTGCTCACTGGAAGCAAAGACAGCGAAGTTTCATCTCATATACGTTGGGTAAGTTGTTAGGAGGTATTAGTCATTGGTAAAACACATGCTGCTCAGAAAGGAGGAATGTCAGTGAAGAAAGGAAGGTCCTTAGTGAGACGGAGTGACACAATGACTGTAACAATGGGCTCAAGCATATCAGAGATGAAGAAAGAGGCACAGGCTAGGGCAGGGTAGAGCTCTGCTGGTCATGGGGTTCCTGTTAGTTGTAGATAATTTGATGGCATCAACAACTTTTCTCCATACACTTGTTGTTGTGTACCGTCAAGCTGGAACCAACCCATGGCTGACCCTCTGGTGGGTTTTCAGAGGCAGTAAACAGCATCTTTCTCCTGTGGACTAACTAGTGGGTTCAAATGGCGTGCCTTCGGGGTTGCAGCACAGCCTCTTACAACTAAGCCCTCAGAGCTCCCTCCACAGCTTCTTACCACCAGGTGCTCTATGGGACAATGATGGGCACTCTCCTCCCATGCAATTTATTGCCTATAAAAACTCTCTGGAGGGTCAGCTATGAGTTAGTTCTGACTCAATAGTACAGAACAAGAAGAAGATAGAGGGTATTCAATAAAATCTTTAAACTTTATGTAAACAATGACTTGAGTATAAAGTATTTGTACATAAACACAAATGGAAAATAGAAAAATGAGAAAAAAATATATTTTCTATTGCTTTCTCAAATAAAAAACCATGAAACAGAACCAAAGAATATAAAAATTTCATGTAAATTGATAAAGAAAAAACTTTGATTCAACCATATAAGGAAAATATACTAGGAAACTCACAAAAGACAATCAATACAATCATTGAATAATCCTAAAATTCAGTTCAAAATTCACTAGCATCAAGTCAGACCCAACTCATAGCTGACCTTCCACTGGGTTTCAGAGTCTGTAAATCACAAGGGCGGAGACTGTCTATTTTTCTCCCGAGGAGACCGATGGATTTGAAGCACCAGAGAGGTGCAGCTTTTGAGTCGTAGTGGAACTCCCACCAGAGCTTACAAAATAAGTATTACTGAAATTCAACCTTATTAGGAATCAAATAAATAAGAAATGGATGAACACTGGCATGGAAGATAGGAAAGCACACTTTCACGTGATCCTGGTAGAGAGAGAATGCAAAATTACTCCAAAAACAATTGGGCAGTATCTTTTGACCTAAATATCATTCATTTCTGGAAATAAATCTCAAAGAATTAAAGATAGCTTTGTAAACAAAGATATTCATTATTACTTTATGGAAAATGGTGAATTAAATTATTAAAGATAAATTCATAAATACACTGATATTCTTAGTGGGTAGGTGGTGGCTTAAGGGTCTCTGGTGGCTTAATGGTAAGGAGTTGCACTTCCCACCCAAAGGCACATGGTTCGAATCCACCAGCTGATCCATAGGAGAAAGATGGGCGATGACAGTAACAGTTTCTGAAAACCCACTGGAGGAGTCAGCTATGAGTTGGTTCTGACTCATGGGTACTTACTCAACAGCAGCACTATGCATCCACTTCATAGAAAGTTTTATAGCTATTGAAATAATATTTATGAAGAGTAAGTAACAACACGGGAATATTTACTATAAAGTTAAGTAAAATAAATACAGGGAATAAAAAGAATACATTCTGTATGGTAAAACCAAAAATTATACACATACCTGTACATGGGAACAATACCAGAAAAGTTCCAATATATTAGGTTTGGTATTTCTGCATTAATCATATATTATTGACTCATGGTCCTCTAGTCAATTCCAACTCATAAAGACCCAATATGGGGTTTCTGAGGCTTTAAATAAAATGTTACTAAGAGAATCGGCTTATCTTTCAGTGGTGGAGGTGGTGGTTTTGAACTGTCAGAGACATGCAGCCTTTTGATTATAGACTTGGTATTTAGTTAGATTTTTTACATTTTCAGTGAGATGAAGTGTTCTTGAATTTCATCATCAGAAACCTGTTAGATAAGCATGTTTTCAGACCTTACACCAAACCTCTAAATAAAAATTCTGAAAGTGGGGCTCAGTCATCTGTGTTTTAACAAATGTTCCAAGTAATTCTGAAACACACTAAAGTTTGAGATGCAACACTGAAAAAAAAAAAAGCTAACAAGGTCTTAATAAAAATATTAACTTACCATTCATCTGTAAAGTTCAGTTTAATTGTGCTTGTAGTTGTTCCTTCTGTGCTGTAGTGCAAACTTAAAACTGGTTCACCTGTCCCTGGTTTGGGGCTCAGCCTTTCATTACTGTTATCTGAAAATTGTGTTTAAAACATTTGAAAAGTTCTGAAACTAGTAAAAACAACTGACATTTCTTAACACTTATAAAACATATATCAGTTTGCTTTTGTCCAAATTCTTTCTTACATACATGATTATTGCTTACAGTGTGAACAAGTGCTAGAGACACGCTTCCTAGTCAAAAGTGGCATTGTACTGAGTCTGGCTTTATGTACATGACTCCCTGTGATTTAGATGAGAATAACACATATTTGAGAGTCACAGTCATTAAAGTATCAAAGAATATTCACAGACATGACATTTGTTATGAACCTTCCCCTATAAAATGCTCCTGATTTTATTCTTCTGTTGCTGCAGCATCAAGAAACACTGCAAAGATGTAAAGGATTCAAAACAAGTGTTTCAGAAAAAAAACACAAAATGCTAGTATTAGATATTATTCAATTCTTTCTGTTTTAAAGTTTATAGACTTTTTTTTTAAGTGCATAGACTTTTAAGGAGAGATTATAATCTGTATTCTAGGGGTTGTTGTTGTGCTACATTAAAAAACTCCTCTATTATAAGACCATGTATTTTGGTATAGTTTGGCTTACTCTCCTCACTAATCTTGCAAGGGATTTGCTTTCATTATTATGGAAAAGGAATTTCATTTTAAGAGTTCTCTAGGGGATTCCCATCATACTTCTTACATATATAATATACATAAGTAAATACAATAAAGATAATGCTATAAAAATTGATATAGACCACTTAAAAGCCTCTCTCTCACCAAAGGGAAAAAAAACCCATACACAACCAATATAAAAATAAACAGAACGAGTGTACATGGATGCTCAAAGACAAAATAGGATTTTAAGTATTTTCCTTTCATAACAGCATGTTTAAAGATGAAAATACACAGAGAATACAAATGGACACAAAATTAAATAGGAAACATTTCCTGCCAGGTTGCTTCAAGAAAACTCTCCCTTTTTATAATAATTTTCTTAATATCAGTTCAAAGATTGCTATGATAGCATTACAAGTAACCTTCCTTTCTCGAAAATGATAAAAAACTGTTACCAACTTAGTAGTCAAACTTACTCAGGCTTTTTAAGTTCTTCATACTCAGCTCACTGCCAATGCCTAGAAGGTTATTACATTGACTATATATTGCAGTGAAGGACCGATTCTTTATAGTTTCTTGGAAACTATGAGAACACTTATTATAGGAGATCTCTCTCATAAAATGTCTACCCTACTTGTATCCCGTGAGGCTAAAATTAGCAAGACTTTAAATAAATAAAACAAAGAGTAAGAACAAATGATGACCCGAGAACCAAGCTGATAACAAAATTCAGGAGAACCATCACTTCTAATTTATGAGAAATTCAGTCCGTAACAATAATTTGTAACTGGAAGTAAAAGAAGGAACTATAAAGCTTGTACTCCAAACAGTAAAATCACATCCTAAATGATTTTTGTAATAAATATGTCCCTGTTAAAGGCAGCTGCTAGAAATAAATTTAATAATCCATTACAACTTTCAATGATACACCATTATGTTCAGTGTTCTGGAGGAAGCATTTTACAAAATGGGATTCTGATAAAGTAACTGAATTAGAGACCTTTCATTAGCTTGCACAAAAACTAACAAGAATAGGCCTTTTAAAACACGTTTCACTCTTAATTATCTTTGAAAAACTTGCTGTTTGCTAATCATTCCCCTACATACACTTTTCCCTCTTCTCTAGTTCCCACTGCTACCAAAGTGACTGTCACTTTGAAATGGCAGAGACAAGAAAGCTGAAAAATAGATAAGCAAGGAAACTGGGAGGCATTTTCCCTTATAACATTTTACAAAGTGCTTTGCTATTCACTTCTTTTTTTTTAAAGTAAATAAGGAACAGAAAGTTAAACGCAGGTATGAGAATTTCAGGACCGAATTTTTAAGGTCCATTTTAGCTTACAAAACTTGAGTTTTAAAGAAATCTTTTGGAATTTATTGAGATTTCCCTGTTGAGTGAGTTTAAAGAAAATACTATTGATATTTGTGTTTTCTGACTACAGGAATATTGTGAGTGGGAAAGGTTTAAAAAAAATCAGCAAAGTGTAGAAAACATTTAAATTTTACAGCTCTTCCTTGCAAAAAAAAACCAAACAAGAAGCTTCTTGAAATAGCCACTTGGAAGTTTCTTTAGAAAATTATCTATTAAGTTCTTGTTTAATTTATTACGCTGCGTATTGTGTAACACAGTAATATTCACTTACTCTAGAAAATGCTTTATTATAGTTGATGGAATTTATTCATTTAAGTTGGCAATGAACTCACCAGCCTTGTATAAAACAGTCCCATCATTATACAAAAAAAGAATGGTCTCCTGTTTCTTACAAATACTTCAGATCCCTGAGTCATTATTTCCTCTTAGACAATAAGTAAATTAACAGTGCCTCTGGCAAAACACTATACAATGCAGAACTTGGTTCTTAGAGTTGGATATTAATGCCAAGGGACAAATATCTCAGTAGCAGAACTCATTTCTAAAGCGTGTTCCTTTATACACTCTGCCTAGTTTGATCCTCCTGTGTATGATTATATGCAATCTAATAAGTTAGATTTTCTCTGAATATAGGTTTTTAAACTAATAGTATATACATTTGCCATCTGTATATTCACCAAGTACATATTAAGTTATAAGTAATAGTATTCTTTAAAGATCTAAGCATTTCAATGTTTTTTATTATGGGAGAAAAATTACCTGTAACCATTCTAAGTTGTCCTTGTTGGTGTTGTTGAGTCGCTTATGACTCATAGTGACCCTATGTAAAATGGCTCTAAACCTTCCTCTATCCTCTGCCTATTTTATTGTCTCTGACACATCTACCCTCATTACCCCAGTCACTGAATCAATCCATTTCATCAAGGGTCTTCCTCTCTTGTGCTGTCTCTCTACCTTCCCAAACATGATGTCCTTCTCCAAGGACTGGTCCCTCCTTGCAACATATCCAAAGAGTATATCAGACGAAGCTGACATCGATGTTCTTCAGTACTTTCGAGAGGTTTCTGATAGCAGACTTTCCCAATGCAATTCATCTTTAATTTCCCGGCTGCTGGTACTAAGAGTATTGATTGTGGAGCCAAGCAAACTAAAGCGGTTAACAATCTCAATCTCGTCACCATCTATCATGATGCTGCCAACTGGCCCAGAGGTAAGAATCTGTTTTCTTGATGAACTTTAATCCATATTGAAGGCTGCGTTTCTTGACCTTCTGCAGCAAGCACTTCAGGTCCTCCTCAGTTTCAGCAAGCAGGGTTGTATCATCTGCATAAAACAGATTGTTGATGACTCTACCTTCAATCCTGATGCCAAATTTCTCATCATAGAGCCCAGCCTTTCAGATAATCTGTTCTGCATATAGATTGAAAAGGTATGGAGATAGGACACATCATTGACACACACCGCTCCTAATTTTGAACCATGCAGTATTTCCTTGCTCTATTCTGACGACTGCCTCTTGGTCCAAACATAGGTTTCACACAAGCACAATCAGGTGTTCTGGGATTCCCATTCTTCTCAGGGTCAGCCACAGTTTATTGTGATCCACACAATGAAATGTCTTTGCACTGTCAATGAAACACAGATAGACATTTCTCCGGTACTCCCTGCTCTCAGTCAAGATCCATTTAACGTTAGCTATAATATCCCTGGTACCATGGCCTCTTCAAAACCCAGCCTGAACTTCAGGCAGTTCTCTGCTCATGTGATGTTCCAGTGATTCAGCAAAATCTTGCTTGCACGTGATATCAATGATATTGTTCAATAATTCCCATTCTCTGTCGGGTCCCTTTTCTTTGGAAAGTGAACAAATATAGATCTCTTCCAGTCAACTGGCCAGGTGATTATCCTCCATATTTCTTTGCACAACTTAGCACATCCATGGCAGCATCTGTTTGCTGAAATATGTCATTGGTATGCCATCAATTCCTGGGGCCTTGTTTGTTGCCAAATCTTTCAGAGCAGTTTGAACGTCTTCCTTCATCACCACAGGCTCTTGCTCATACATTGTTTCATGAAATTTTTCTGTGTCCACCAATTCCTTTTGGTACAATAACTGTATACTCTTTCCATCTCCTTTTAATGCTGCCTGGAGCATTTAATATTCTGCCGAAAGCATCCTTAAGTATTGCCAATTCAAGGCTCGAATTTTCCCTTCAGCTTAAGAAATTCTGAGCAAGTTCGACCCCTTTGATTTTCTGATTTCAGCTCTTTGCACATTTCATTGTAACACTCTTTATCTACCTTCTTCTTCTTTTTTTTTTTTTGCTAGAAGTGGAATCCACAAACATAAATGTTGTACTTGAAAGATTTACGTATGTAATGCTCAGATATTTATCACTAAAATATTCTGCTTCATAAGTTGAGGCTTTTATTCAAGAGCATTAGAATTCAGAACGTCACTTATCCAGCAATCTAACTACTGCTTATTGAGTGTCACCATGAACTAGGTAGGTCCTATCAAAATCTGTTTTAAATTTCATTATCTCCATTTTACAGAAGATGAAACTACTAATTAAGAGCTAGTTTTTGTTCTAATTACTAAGGTATCTTCATATCAAGTTCCTACTTACCACCATACTGTCTTGGAAATGAGTTGAAAAAAAGGAGAAGAATAAGATTGCTTTAAAAAGCAACTCTCTTAATCAGTGCACACCAATAGCTGGTGTTATTATTCCTCTGAAATTATGTATAGAATTCAATCAGTAACATTTTTATTTTTATCACTTTGGCATTAGAGTATTAACCAACTATGCTATACCTTTTTCTGAGCAATTAAAGAGAAGTTTCGTTCTGCTCTTAAAATTTCATAGAGCATTTTATTTGTGGACCAATTTGATGGGAGAGTAAAAAGAATTACTTTTATTTGTTCAACACTTCCAAGTTTTTGTGTGGATACACTATACTACATACAAATTTTAAGTGTTTATGAATGGGTATTATGGTTATGACAAGAGTCCAGAATGAAGGCTGCATAGTGGAGTGTACTCAGAGAGAGGGGTGGAATTGTAAACCAATGAAGGAATTTTTCTTTTACTTTTCAAAGAGAAGTGTGAACTTGAGGGGAGGGGTGGGCAGGGAGAAAAATGTAACAATGAATGAATGGAAACCCAAAGTCTCTGTAAACGTTCATTAAAATTAATGAAATAAAATTTTAAAAAGACTGATGAAATTTAAGCCCTGATATTTGCTGCAACTTGGATGAACAGTGAAAACAGGCCAAGTAAACTAAGACAGTTGCAAAAGAAAAATATGGTATAGTCTCACTTAAGTAAGGAAAAATACGGAAACTAGACATTATTAATAGTTACCAGTAGTGGGAAGGAGCGGGTAATAGGTGTTTTGGTTTTGGGGCAAACTCGTTAGCACAACTTGAGGAAAATAATCAATGGCACTGAACTGTCCATGCAGAAACTGACAAAATGTTACATATTCTTAGGATAGTCTTGACCAATACGAATCTGGAGGAAGGCTAGCAAATGCCCATGTTTCAGAAGCAGCTTAATGACCATATGAAAATCAAAACACTACTACATGTTAATGATTTCATTTTTCTAGAGTGAAAAATGAACAGTCCATAAAATGAGACTCTGGAAATCAATTTAAAAGATTCTTCTCAAAAGTGGCTAAAGAACTGTATTTGAGGCTAGTATATTAAAAAAAAATTCCTAATGGGCTGAAATATAATTTGAAAACAATCTCTTCAATTGTTACTTATTTAAAGAGATATTCTCTCCAAGCCTTCCTTTCATAAACTATTCTTTTAAAATAAAGTATACATTTTAAAACATTTCATCCAGAGAGTTTTACTATGACATTACACATATTTATGATCGTAAAAACATGTTCATAATCTTTTGAAAATAAAATAATTTCATCTCTTTAACTTTCTTCCTTGGGGGAAAAACCCCCCTCAACTTCTATGTTATTGTTGTTGTTGTTTTGTGCCGTCAAGTCGCCTGCGACTCATAGCGACCCTATGTACAACAGCCCTAAACTCCACTCTGTCCGGTGCCAATCGCACTGTCTCTGACACTCCCATCCCAATTATCCCAGTCACTGAATCAATCCACCTCATAGAGGGCCTTCCTCTCCTGCGCTGTCCCTCCACCCTCCCAAGCATGATGTCCCTCTCTAAGCACCGGTCTCTCCTCACAACATGTCCAAAGTAAGTTAGATGGAGCCTCAGAATCCTTGCCTCCAAGGAGCCACCCGCTTTAACCCTCTCCAGGACAAATCTCTTTGTTTTCCTAGCAGTCCATGGTATTCTCAATACTCTTCCCCAGCACCACAGCTCAAAGGCATCAATTCTCCTTCTATCCTCCGGGGTCACTGTCCAACTCTCTGATGCATAACAGGTGACTGCGAAGACCCTGGCCTGTATCAGACGCACCTTAGTCTCCAAAGAGATACCATTGCTCTTCAGCATTTTGGAGAGGTCCCTAACAGCAGACTTTCCCATGGCAATGCGCCTTTTAATTTCCTGGCTGCTGGTGCCAAGACTGTTGACTGTGGAGCCAAGCAAACTAAAGCTGTGAAGAATCTCAATCTCTTCACCATCCATCCTGATGCTGCCAGTTGGTCCAACGGTGAGAATCTTTGTCTTCTTGACATTGAGCCTCAATCCATATTGTAGGCTGCAGTCCTTGACACTCTGCAGCAGGCGCTTCAGGTCCTCCTCAGTTTCAGCAAGCAGGGTTGTGTCATCTGCATAACGCAGATTATTGATAAATCGTTCACCAATCTTGACCCCACATTTCTCCTCATAGAGCCCAGCCTCTCAGATAATCTGTTCTGTATATAGGTTGAAAAGGTATGGAGATAGGATGCATCCCTGGCATATGCCCTTCCCAATTTTCAACCATGCAGTGTTCCCTTGCTCTGTTCTGACGACTGCCTCCTGGTCCAAGTAAAAGTTTCACATTAGAATGATCAAGTGTTCTGGGATTCCCATTCTTCTCAGAGTCAGCCACAGTTTGTTATGATCTACACAGTCAAATGCCTTTGCATAGTCAATGAAACACACAGATAGACATTCCTCTGGTATTCCCTGCTTTCAGCCAAGATCCATCTAACATCAGCTATAATATCTGTGTACCACGACCCCTTCTGATACCAGCCTGGACTTCTGGTAGTTCTCTGTTGATGTGCTGTTCCAGTCGTTTTTGGATAATCTTCAGTAAAATCTTGCTTGTATGTGAAATCAGTGAAATTGTTCTGTAGTTTCCACATATAACTTCTATGTCAATTATAATAATTTTAATCCATGAACTTTTTAATGACACTGTAACAAATAAGTGGGAACTGAGTGGACACATGGGATAGGAACACATAATGACTCGAACTTGCCTGCTCCCACATTCTCACTGATACTCAGAAGTCATGGGAGGAAGGCAGTAGTCAGTAATCCGTTTCCGTTGGTTTCAAGGCTATTTTTTCCTCTAATACTTCAGAATGATTAGTCTCATCTCCTTTTGTTAAAAAAGGCAGCTATATGTAAATTTCAGTACAAACAATAAACAGAACAGGAAAAAAAAAGGTAAAAATGCTTATTCCCACTACATGTGGCCATACAGACTGTCAATATCTTCTAATAGATTCATCCTGAAGAGGGTGAAACCAGGCTGCTCCTCGGAGGCAAGGATTCTGAAGCTCTGTCTGATATACTGTGAGCATGTTGTAAAGAGGAACCAGTCCTTGGAGAGGGACATCATGCTTGGGAGGGTGGAGAGACAGTGCAGGAGGGGAAGACCCTGGATAAGATGGATTGACTCAGTGACTGAGGTAATGGGGGTAGGTTTCAGAGACAATAATGTTGGCTTAGGATAGATAGAGCGGGGTTCAGAGCTGTTCCACACAGGGTTGCTGTGAGTCGCAGGCGACTTGATGGAACTTAAAACAACATCCTCTAACCGTATTTATCTTTTTAGGACTGTTTGCTCAGATATAAGTCCTAACCCCCCAAAAAAAAACAAACAAAAAAATCAAAACAAACACCCAACCCATTACTGTTGAGTCAATTCTTCTATCGAGCAAAGACTGTAAATCTTTACAAGAGAAGACTGACCATCTTTCTCATGTGGAGTGGCTGGTTGATCTGAACTGTCAACTTTTTGGTTAACAATCTGACATGTGACACAGGATGTTTTTCCATTTTTACTCAATCAAACTTGCCATATGTTCTAATTAAACAGATAAATCAACAATTTTAACATGTGACTTCTAGATGAAAACTAATGAGGCACACAGCTTAGAAAAGCAGGACTTTGACTCAATTTTCACTCCAGCTTCTGTCCCCTTTGCTTTTTGCTTTGAAAATGTTTACCTTAGTTTCCATCTCCACTAGCTCATGGCCCCCTCCAATTGGCCTGTACATACTTTCCCTCCTGTGAACTGTGCTGACAAAATAGTCAATCACTTCCATGTGGAATAATTTAATGAAGACTTCCTGGAACCTTTTCTGAATTTTAAGCTGCACTCCAACACATACCTTCTCTTACACCTTATCCTTTTTCCTTAGTGTTACTTATTTCATAAAGTTCCCACACACATTTCCAAACTTGGGAGTTGCTTCTGTAGTAGTAGTAGTAAGAGTCACTTGCTAATCTCTTCATCACTACTCTAAAATCATCACAAAGGAATCTTTAATGTAATTTTTAAAAAGTGTCTTTGCTCAATGAAAACATACTAAAGATACCTGGGCCAGTCCTGTTCCCACCAATGGCACTGCCAGTATGAAATGACACCACATAGAAATTTTGTACTTCCTATTAAACGGTGTAGTCACCTCCTCGCCTTATTCAATCTATTATCACGTTTTACTGATTCTACATATTAAAGATTTCTTGATACTTCTTTTAGCTTATTCCATCATCAAATTCTCCTAAGTGATACAATCTCTAACAAAGAAATCTCTATCTTCTAATGGGAGCTCTAAAGAGCGCTCTGGTAGTCTAGTTGGTGAAGAGCACGCTGTTAACCCAAAGGCAAGAGTCAAACTCAGAAGCCATGCGATGGGAGAAATATGGGCAATCTCTTCCTGTGCTCTGAAACCCTTCTGGAAGGTCACTTATGAGGTGATTCCAACTCGGTGACATGTAACCACAAGAAAAGCCAATCACATACTCTAATGAGATGATGAGATGCATCATCCCTATTCTAAATCCTTCATTAGTTTTCTCATGTTCTTAAAATGCAAAACTCTAAAGTGGTCAAGAGGTCATTTTCAATTTGGGACTGCCCATCTCTTAAGAACCAGAACTTTCTCCAGACATTCTGTTAATTTTCTCTTCATTAATGTGCCATCTCAGGGCTTCTTCACATAATGTTCATGCCTCCTTCTTCTCCACCTTTATTCACACTCATCTTTTAGATGAGCTTTCAGCCTGAATGTTTCTTCCTCAAGGATGCCTTATTTGGTCTCCTGCCTCAATAAAGAAAAGCTCAATCTTACATGTTCAATAAAGTTTGTTATTTAATTTTCCTTTTATAATACTCATCCCACACAGAGTTTCAGTATTTGTCTTTACTGTCAGCTGAAGCAAAGTATAGTGGCTATGATCAGAGACTATGGAGGTAGACTGCATGGGTTTAAATCACAAATCTAACAGTTACCAGCTAGATGACAAATCTAACCTCTTTGATTCCGTTTACTCATCTGAAATACAAAGATAATAACAGTACCTATTTTTTAAAGTTATCATACGGATGATGTAAATTAACACAAAAGAAAGTGTGCAAAGCCTACCATTAAGGTCAAGTGCTCTTCAGAATAATCCTGAACAGAAGGGGGAAAATGCAGGATAGAATTTATAGAATTACACAGACTCCACAGAGCCAGAAAGACTAGAGAAAGTTTCAAAACTACTGTCCTGAGATAATCTTTAAATTTTAAATAAGAAATATACCCTGGCATATTTTAAAAAAAAATCCTTAGCATCTTTTTAAAACTAAAGAAGAGTCTAGTTTAACTTGTAAAAATGCCTTGAACATTATGCTCTTTGAAGAATTATTTATGTAGGTTTACATTGACAAAACTGATAAGATAGTAATCTAAGGGACAATGAAATTATGTTAATGGAGGAGGAACAACACAGAAAAGAATGAGAATGGTTAAAAACTTGAATACTATCACCAATGTCATTCAAGAACTGGTGTATGTTTTCCTGAAGTAGACATACATATATGGCCTAACCACTGATTGAACTTAGCTTTACATATGTCTTAGAGCCTTGGTTTTTTGTCATTCATAAAATGAGGATAATAATACATAGTACACTTTACAGTTTTACCTTAATTTAATCATTCATCAATTCTCAATAGTAAATATATAAAATAAAATGTTTCATTTCCTGGTCCTCAAATTAATATACTCATCCATCCATTCATTCTCAAAAGCTGAAAAACTACAGTAATACTTGTTACCTGAGATGTTGAAGACTAAGGCCAGAATACAGACAGGAAGGCTTTCTAACTTACTTTAAAATTAACTGATTATTTGTTTGAGGAGATTGTTTAAACGAGGCGTATCACACACTCAATAAGGCTATATTTAAGTTCTCAATACTGCTTAGTTTGCATACATAAACTTTTCAGCCAGCTGAAGCTTATGGTTTTGGTGCTAGTTTTTGTTTTCTTCCCCTTAAATTTGTAAAGTATATTAGACAATAATCTGTCCTTTTAAAGAAGAGAGAATTAATACCATTCTATGTTATTCATGATGATTTAATATCATTAACCTGTCACAATAAACAGTGTAATTCTAGGTTGTGAGGTAAGACAGAAGATTTATTTACCCTTATTAAGTTATTCTGATTCTAAATGGCTACTTTCTAAAATTTTGTTACTTTTTTGGTGAATTTTCCTTTTTATATCCTTTTGAGCTGGCCCTTTTGTCAGAAAGATATCCTCTACCAGTCCAGCTCAGTCCTAAGTTTGACTGTCCAGTAAGAATTTGAGAACTAAGTAATCTCATCAGTTTGTGCCTAAGGATTTGAGGTTGGTTCTGTATCTATCCTCCATTAAGAAGTCTAAATAGAAGTGAAAAGTATTTTCCATTCTAATTTGGTGCTCTGGGGCCTCATCTCTTGGTTTATAATTTATTTTAAAGCTCTTAGATGTCTGACCACTAAGTAATGAAACCTAAAACTCTCGATCATTACGAATTCTACATTCTAATGATCTTTCTAAGTAAACGACTATGTCATTTCACTTTACATCCAAGTTCCATACAATTCTGTGATGAATATATTTTTTTAAAAGGATATTGTTGGTATCCATTATAATAATATTGTAAAGGGGAAAAATTCAAATTTGGCATAAGGGGCAAATAGAAATTAAGCCTGTATAGAAAGCAATTTGTATAGTCCAAGGAGGCTCTTCTTAAATGCTAGAGTAATTTAGGCCACTAAATATTGACTATTAGACCATTCATTGAAATAAAATGCTATGAGAAAGCAAAAGAGCTTGGTTTATGCATAAATCTATGGATGGATGGGCGGGCATAGCACATCTCCTGTTGCACGCACCCTGTTGCTCGTCAAGTGACATGGATCCGAGCTGTTTGTTAACCACAGAAGAAGGAGAATCTGAAACAAAAATGAGATTTCAACTTAAAAGTAAGCAGCAGAAGACTGCACAGCAATGTCATGATCAACTCTAAGCTTAAGAAACAAATGTATAAGGGTAGAAAATAGAGGCAAGTACTATGGTGTGCTTCTCAAGCAGTGAGCAAGCGGGGCCATGTGCTTAAGAAATGTTATTCCAGGCAAGCATTTAGCAACTTTGAAAAGGAGCTGAGAAAAGTATTTTTTTCTAGTACCATGCACAGATCTTTTTTCACACTCATTTAGCACAGGCAGAAAGGGCAAACCAGATAATTAGAAACGGAATATCCTGTTCACTAAATGGAAGACTCCTTGCCATTTCCAAAAACCTCTCCAGCTCCTTAACATGACTTTCATCCTGCCTTGCAGGATTCAAGACATGAAATGAGATGTTCATGATACTTTGCTTATGTAATTTATTAACACTGCTATATAAACAAGGAGCTCAAGGTAATGTTATGGAAAAAATAAAATGCTTTATAAGAGAAATATTTAATGAAGTAATTACCATTAGGAAAATATAGATAACTTAAAACTCTCTATAGTATACTGTGCATATTAAAGCTGTTCTCTGTGAAGGCAGACTCCTTTTCAGGTGGTTGATAGGAAAAAGAAAAGAGAGGCAAATGAGGGCTTAATGGTCTCAAATTTATACTTTTGATCTTGGCTTCCAACAGACTAGTTTTGTATTTATCCTTTTAGTATACTGATTTTTTGTAAAAAAAAGTCTCATAAATGGTTCCTACCACTTGAAAATCACTGGGACTGAGGAAAGAAAGCAGCAAAAATTGGAAAAAACATTGGGTTGGGTTTGGAAAATTCTGCTTCTAGACCTAGGTGTGACAATGATTAGTTATATGACACACAAAATTTTACTTCTTATTTCTTCCTGATTAGCTTAAGGACTTGGCAAAAGGATTGTGGTACCAGATGAGAAGAAGGAAAGCAAGCACCTTCCCCTTCTGGCTTACGTTCCAGAGTCACAGTGAGACTACAGGAAAGGGGAAGATGTGGGTGCTCAGCACGGTCCTTCCTCAAATTTACGAATCACTCTTGACATCCCCGTTATCTATTCCTCAGCAAATGCTAAAGAAGTAAAATTTTTCTAAGAAATTTTGCATTTTTGGCTGGTAATCATAGTCTGCTCACAATGACACTTCTTTTAACAGAGAATAATATTTTCCAAATCTATCCCAGGTTCACACCAATTTTATATGATTCACTTGCTTTCATTTGTGTATTTGTATATTTAAAAGTCTGAATCCTGCTACTAGGGCCACTTGTGTCCACCCCTAATCTACAATTTTCCAATAATATCATAGATTCATAGTTATTTACTTCTTACTAGATTTTGAGAAGGCATGATTATAATGTCAAAAAACATGTACTTATCCAACTCAGAGCATCACCTTTATCACAAAGAAAAGGGGATATTATTTCAAATCAATTTCCTATCCTATGCTTGATTTAATTCCCACTTTTTAAATTTCAGAATTAGTTATAACATTCCTATCTACGTTATTTTTAAAGAAAAGATAAGTTGGTTTTTAGAGAGAACCAAAATGTATCCCTTTATACTAAAGGAAACGTAACAAAAATGTAAGGCACCATGAGATAAATACTAAAATCTTTCTAGAAAGTTTCATATGAAATCTTTTAACACCCTTCAAATTTATTACATATTTCACCATATTCTCATTTAATAATTAGAGTCTTTAAAAGACTATAAATTCTATAAGTGGTCCTTTAAAACTATAATTTTTTTCCTATAAGAATTATAAAACATATAATAAATCTTACTGAAATAATGTACATCTTATTTATGTCCATAAAATTTAGAAAAGAATAAGTCACTGTAAAAGTCACACTGATAAGTGACCTGAAAAACTGTCATCTCCACAAATCTATGTATTCACCTTTTTAAAGGATTGAAACTATTGCTAAAGCTGATAATTGAAAAGGTAGCATTAAACCAAAAGAGTTAGTTTCTTGTTTTACAGTCTGTCAAGAAAATCATGTATATCTGGGGAAAGATCTGTTGTTTCTCCCATCTTGAAAATAATTTAAAATTATTTTTTATTATTGCTTACATTCTATTTTTAATTTTGGGCACCATGTAACTGATTTTGGAAGGATTTCTGCCCCCCCATCATATAAATATTTTAAGTAACTTTTGAAAAACTACTAATTCATATATATTAATATTCATAACTACTATTTCAGAAAACCGTTTTCAAGTAATTACTACAATATAACCATCAAAGTAGTTAATATTTACCAAATGCAATTATTAATTAAATTCTGATAGCTATTTGCATATTTTACTACTTGTCTCTGTGAAGTATATTCTATAAAACACTATCACAAATAAAAATGTCAACATATGGTCAAATAATAACTTTTTATAAAACATTTATGAATGATTAGCTTATTGGAAATATTTATAGAGTTATAAGACCACTTTTCAGGTAGAAATAAAGTTTAAGAAAAACTTTATTTAGTATTAAAAATCAGAGTGTCTCATAGCCAACTACCATACAATTTAAAATTTTGTCTTTTGACTTTGAAAACACTTTTAGCCCCCTAGCACCAGCATTTTCTCATTTTTTTTGGGGGGCGGGGGAACACCCACCCAAAAGCACACACATAGAGAAAGAGAGAAAGAGAAAGAGAGAGATAATATTACAGTTTAACAAGAAAGTAACAATGAGTTTTCAGCCAGATTCCATTTAGTTAAAAACTGGCTCAGTAATGTTGTAACCTTGGGAGTTATTTAACTTCTCTAAGTCTCAGTTTCTCCAACTGTAAAAGGAGAAAGGAGAATACTCAATACATAACATTTGTGTAAAAATTTAATGAGCATTTAAAACTACTTAGGTAAGACATGGGAAAAGACCAACTAATTTAATGATTACGTTTACTTGCCTGGTTTTCAGACCTATGATGCTGAATGAAAAAGTAAAGGTAGAAAGCTTTACTGCAAAATACAGAGCATAATATCATGTTTAAAATTCCCGAGATTTCATCTTTTTTTGGATAGGACTCTGATAAGCATTCAAGGTAGTTAACGAGTACTTGCAAAGCTGGGTCAACTTTATTCTGATTTATTAACTGCCTACACTAAAATGACTAAGAGCAAGAATCAAATGAATTCATTTGAGAGAAGTATACTTTATGGACTCTAGGGGAAATCTGATGTGGTCTAGAATCTGCTGGCACAGGATCGGGTAAGTGCTGATTTTCTCCAATATGGCTCAGTTTTGTAAAGCCCCTTTTCAAAAATAATCACTAATATTTTATACCCTTTGGGGTACAAAAATTACTTTTTTTTCCAATCAGCAAAACCGTGCCATAAAGTGAAAAAACAGTTCCTACCTGACCCTCTCTAGACTGGCTCCTTGCTCCAGTGGGGCTCTGTGGTGGTCAGGCCAGAACCAGCAGACTCCACAGGGTGCTGTCACTCTAAGCAGGAGCCAGCAACCCATGACTTCAGGGGACCTGAAATGGAAAAAAAGAGTTGGGCTTAAAATCAGCCATATGTTGAATGCCTCTGCCACAGCTGTTTGGGGCATTCATGTGATAGACAAACATATAGCTCATCAAAAACCCTGAATTATATCTATCAGTTTTATTTGGCCTTAACATGGATATTTTCAAGTAGTAAGTGAGACACTATGATTAAAATAGAATATGCTAAGAATATAATTTTTTAAAAAAACATTTTGTATATTTGTATTTCTTTCCATTTTTAGGTCATCTCTGTAAATTATGGCAGGTCATATTATTTATTAATAAATCAGTAATCGGGAAACTGAGACATAAAGCAGTCAAATGATCTTCCCAAGATCATGAAATCAGAGTCAGAGACAAGAACTCCTACAGTCTAGAAACCACACAGTAATGTGAGGATGGCAAATTAATTTCTTTAAGATTAAAAAGAATCATTGAAAGACTCAAAAGGAATTGTGTGAATTTTAGATTTGCTAAAGCAATAAAAAATACACTTAAAACAACCTAAATAAAGCAAAAAAAGTATACATTATCTCTGAAGGGTTTTAATTTATAAGTGTCTTTCAGACTCTTTTAAGAGAGCAGTGGCTTTTAAATCATGCTTGGAGACACAAAAGTACCTAGGGGATTATTGCTATTATTAAATATTTTATGTTCAAAATTTCTCTATAAGACTCAAAAACCTCACAACTAGGGGTGATGGCAGATAACTAATGTTTAACATCTATCTTCAATAATTCTCTTGAATCAATTTGAAACAAAGCATTACTATTTAATGTCTGAAACATGTTTTAGTCTTGGATTACAAAGAGTAATTACCAATTTAATAGTTAATATTTCATCTGAAATTATCATTAACTTATACCAAGACTTTTCTTATTTTATTCCACTGAAAAGGCAAATTATTTCTCCAAAGTGGTTTGATCCTACTTTCACACAGAAATTAGGCACTGCAGGTTCAGTTAGACATAGTCTCTTAGAGTTTTCAAGAGTCCAGTATTTTGGAAAATAGACTCAAATGCTTGCCAGCCAAGAGACATATAGAATTCTTTCCATTTTTGACAAAATTCTTTATTTCAAAACCACATTAATGTCCCCTTTGAACATCTTATATCTAAAGACTCAAGTAGATAAGAAAACAATAGAAACATCATTTATTGGCATTATAATTACTTATTGTTAATTTCAAGATAACAAAAGTATACTTTTTAATTTGAGAAGTACATATTCTTCTCTTGCTAATATATGAAAACCTAGAATGCTAATTGGCTCCATTAATTTATGAAATACAATTTTAATAAGTAAAATAAAACCTATCCCCTGTTGAATTTCACAATGTTAATATTCTGTATTTCAGTCACTTGTATATAATTAAATGCAGAATTCTGCATGTTACAAATTCATTTTCCCTCATATCCAATGTTTCTTAAATAGACAAATATATAGTTTTTGTTAGCTGTCCTTTGTAACAAACAAACAATTCATTCCTAACTATTCTCAGTTTGACTGCCAAGTAAGTGGTTCTGTGACATGTGAAGGAATTCGAAAGGCACAGTACATAGTGCATTATGCTCCTAACTGAAGGTTTCATATCTCCCGTGGTTTGGATCAACCAATGGCCTTGCAAGAGAAAGATGGTTAGTCTCCTGCTGTTATGATTTACAGCCTTGGAAACCAGATGGAGGGTCAGAATTGACTCAAAACAATGAGTTCAGGGGAGTGGGCTGAGGGGGAGTTGGTGACATGTGAGGACAGAGCAAGACAATAGTAGTACTATTCTTGAACCCAAGATATTATAAAAGCATATGATACAGGTGAACGACTATACCTTGGAGATAACATACTGCGAGTAACAGCACTGTTGCTGTCTCTGCTGTTCAGTCAGACTCGTAGCTGACCCTCCAGCTATGCACTTTTAGAGGCAGTACATCACCCGAGAGTAGACTGCCCATCTTTCTCCCATGGAGCAGCTGGTAGATTAGAACTACATGCTGCTGGGTTGGAAGCATAGTTCCTTCCTTACCCACTAGGTCACCAGAGCTTCCTAGTGACAGCATTAAAGGCCTATCCATTTTAAGAAACGAATATAACATGCTTTTCAACTTCAATATTGGCAAGGTTGTCTATTCAACTTTAGGGTTTTTTTTTTCAAGATTATCACAAATAGGCTTGTTTACCAAACCAGTTACTGATAAGAATGGGAGAGTTGGGAAGTATCCTATTTCAGACCACAGGGAACTCTGGTGGTGTAGTCCGTATGGAGCTGTACTGGTAACCCAAAGGTTATGATGCCCTTCTATGATTCAAGTCCACCAGTGGTTCCTCAGGAGAAAGATGGGCAATCTCTTCCCAAGTCAATGTGTTCAACAGCCTGGGAAGACCAAAAGAAGGTCAGCTATGAGACCATTTTGATAGCAATGAGTTCAGGTTTGATTTGAACCAATCGAAAGGATTCTGAAAAAAACCCTGCTTCAATTCATACTGATAAAACTATTTATGAAGAGCCATTGTTAATGTGTACTGCTGAGCCACTTATAATTCATACAGACCCTCTAAGACAAGGCAGACTTGCTCCATACAGTAGTCAATGCTATAATGCTAATGAAGGCAATTCATTCAAAGCGTTTTCCCCACAGAACAGTAGGTGGGTTTGAATTTCTGAGCTTAATGCTGAACAATCTAGTGTATAATCTGTGCATCACCAAAGCTCCCTCAGAAAAGGCTAAGAATGGTAAAACATTTTTTTCTTACGCCCAGTGTTTCTTTTCCTCTAATGTGAACAGCTTCTTTTTTTGCAAGAAAATCGCTTTAAAATTTAGTTGATGACTTACCTAAAATATCGTATGTATATTACAGGGATTCAAATGTATTTTATTTTAACACAGTACTTTATAATATGTTTTGTTACCATTGGACTTACTGAAACAGCTATATACTAGAAGTTATCTAATAATACCAAGATACAAATTAATTTCATTCCAAGTATTTTAATCAGAGTTTTCCAATTAATATCAAAACTCATCATCCTTAGGGTTGGCAAAGCAAAGTATGTCAAACAAAGTATTATAAACTCATTAGTATGGTAAACTAGACACATTCTGGTTCCTAAATGGAGAATAGATTTACAGTACATATTATCTATCTTCTTGAAAAAAATTATGCTGACAAATTATTTTGTGCTGTATTTCTCATCAATTCTTTCAGTTAATGTTTATTGAGCACCATGAGTTTCTGATCGTGAAAGTGGGTCACTGATAAACTCAATGACAAAAGAGTGACACCAATTATTATAGTATTCTCAGAATTTTAGAATAAAAAGAGAATTGAAACTGGAGAGTGCTTTTACTATCTTATATATCAGGATATTGATCATGTATAGATGAAATTATTAAATAAATATTATAAAATTAAAAATAATCAAAAGATGGTTGAGTTAGCATGCTTGCATATAGTTAAACAACATAAAATCCCAAAAATTTAATATTACTATGTCTGTATAAGAATACTAGTTAATTTTAAAAGAAAAAAAATTTGAATTTCAAAAGTAAGAGTAGCAGCTAGGAGCTATAAGCACAGATATCATTTCAACATATAGAAAATTTCAATGGAAATATCAATGCAGGCTCTAAAGTTACTAGACAATTATTAGTAAGTACTTCATCAGCTATAAAGGTAAATAATGGATTATTTATATTCATCCTTCTGGCAGATGTGGCTGCAAACAGATCCTTCTAACCATGTGATGATGAATACCACCACATGCAAAGAAAGGAGGGATAAGCTGCAAGTGCATTAGCTGTCTTTTTGAGGGGGAAAAGGGAAGCATCTAATTAAACAGTAGCTAGCAATGTTAGAAAACCAACTCTACCAGCTGCTTAAGGACACTTGACATTAATAACCTGAAGCCTGAGGGTCCTGAGAAGAGCCCTCATGAGAAGACTGATCAGAAGTGGAAGGCTCTTGTTGGGCACGTGCAGCTAGCTCTCGCTGCCTCTGCTCCTCAGCTTTCTTAAGCCTCAGCTGTTGCAGGCGCTTACGGAGCAAAGCTATCTCAGGCCCCCTTAAAAATTCTGACACAGATAAGGAAAAAAAAAGATGAAGAGATAGTAATAACATTGAAAATAAAGAATGAAACTATATACCAAAGAAAGAAAAAAAACACATATCATGGAGGAACACTAAAAAGAAGGAATTAGTACTCATTATACTGAAACAAACTAAGTGCACTTACATCCTTATCCACCCAAGCATTTCTCTTTAACTATGACGAATTAGACACATATTTCTCTAAGAATATGTCATAAAATAGAAAAGAAATACAAAATAGGAAAGAAATACAACATTGAAAATACTAGTCATTTCAACTAATCTATTTTTAAAACTTCAAATTTATGAATTTGCTGATTTCACATGAGAAAGAAAGAAAATTCTATTAAAATGGTAAAAAAGCCATGCATTTTGAAACAGTCCATCAGATTTATTATAGGCACTCTTCACAAAGTGAGAGCTACATATTCTTGAATTAATAATGCTATTTTCCACACTGTTAAGTGCTACTGAGTGATCTGAACTCAAAGCCAACAGGGTTTCCAAAGCTTAATCTTTACAGTAGCACACTGTCAGGTCTATTCTCCTGAGAGGCTGCAAGGAGGTTCAGATCATCAACCTTTCAGTTAGCTAACAAATAATTATAAAAATGCTAATATTTTCATACATATTTTTTAAAAAACCTTTACCTGAGGTTGTCATTTTAGATAAAAACTTTTAAAAAAGCATGAAAATCCTACAAACAGATATTCACTGAGTGTCCACTTAGTAAGAAACATTACTTCAGGATCTGAAGATGAAAAAAAATTAAGCAAAAGATTAAAGGTAACTGCTGAGGAGCTGACAAAGGGAAAAACATACCAATAAATACATACATATAATGGCGGTAGGATATGTGTAGGTGTGTGAAATGAAGATAACTATTAAGTAAAATAATGCAGGGTATGGTAATCAGGTTAGTGGAGTAGAGAGGGTGAGAATATGGTCAAGGTCAATAATTCTTTAAGTAAATATTTCTGTGAAAAAATATTTTGAAAAAATACCAAAAGGAAGCAAAGAAGTAATCTTACTAACAGCTGGAGGAAGAAACATTTTAAATGCAAATGGTCAAAAAGAAGAGTGTATCCAGATATGGGATAGAATAAAGAGAAAGATAAATAAGCTTGGTAATGAAATGCATGTAGACTTCTGAGTTAGATGGTGAATTAGAGAGACCCATTCCTTGATAAGACACTTTGATCTCCACCCATAAAGACTACACTACCAACCAAGTCTGGCAGGTAACACTCACTGTAAGCCAGAAAAATTAAAACAAAAACCACCCAATAAAAGACAAACAAAAAATCCAAGCCAGGATAACATGAAACAAAAAGCAATCAAAATACATAACCAGGAAGCCTTTGAGAGGAAGAAAGGCTATTAAGAACTTTCTGATAAGAAATTTAAAAGAATGATATGAAGTGTCTTATTTGGGTTGAGAAAAGTACAGAAAACAGAGGAATTTTTAAAAACTATACAATACCTACCAAACAGATAGAAGAAATGGAAAATTAGAAGCAACACAAAAATAGCAAAGATAAATTCAGAATATTAAGACTAAAATTGCAGAAAGAGATCATACATTAGAAAGACAAAAGAGCAGAAATGCAACACAAAATTTTGTGAATTGAAGGACAAATCTTTCAATACTAATCTCTTAGAGAAATAATCAGAAAAAAAAGAAAAAAATTAAGAAAGCCTAAGAAATATGTGGGACAACATACAGAGCAATAAGTTAGGAGTAACTAGAATCCCAGAACACAAACAAAGTGACCACAAAAAACCAGGGGAAATTACTGAAGATCTGCTGCCAGGAAATTTCTCAAGCATTATGAGAAAATAAGCATTCAACAGGCTGAGAGAATGCACACCATGCAGCTTTGTTCACAACAGCAAATCCAAGTGCCCATCAACAAACAAATGGATAGAGAAGCTGTGGTATATTCACAAAATTGAGAACTATGCTGCATAGTGGCTCCTTGGAAGCAAGGCTTCTGAGGCTCCGTCTAACATACTTTGGACATATTGTGAGGAGAGACCGGTCCTTAGAGAGGGACATCATGCTTGGGAGGGTGGAGGGACAGCGCAGGAGAGGAAGGCCCTCTATGAGGTGGATTGATTCAGTGACTGGGATAATTGGGATGGGTGTGTCAGAGACAGTGCGATTGGCACAGGACAGAGCGGAGTTTAGGGCTGTTGTACATAGGGTCGCTATGAGTCGCAGGCGACTCGACGGCACATAACAACAACAACAACAACAACAACAACAACAACAAGCTGCATTGAAAACCAAGCAACTCATGAATTATTACACAAAATGGGTGACCCTGGAAGATATTATGCTGAGTGAAATATCTCAGTCACAAAAAGAAAAATACGACATAATGCCACTGTTCTAAAACAGGACTGACATAGGGGCTGCGGGGAAACTAAGAAAAGAGGGTATAAATAATCTACACGGCATTGAAACAGACGAGGGAAAGAACTGTATAAAAGGAATACATGATTAAGTATTACTGGAATGACAATAGTCCAGAATAAGAGCTGCATAGTAAAGTGGTCTGGGGTTGGGGTTGGGGACTTCATAACAATGAAAGAACTTTTTCCCAAAAACAAAGGTGATTCATGGAGGAAAATGTGCAACAATGAACAACTGGAAACCCAAGTTCTTTATAAACTTTCATTAAAATATCAATTTTTAAAAAGAGGGAAAACAAACATCAATGCTGGCAAGGTTGTGGAGAAACTGAAACCCTTATTCACTGTTGGTGGGAGTGTAAAATGGTGCAACCACTATGAAAGGCTATATGGTACTTTCTCAAAAAGTTGGAAATAGAAATACCATTTGACCCAGCAATTCCATTGCTGGGAATTTACCCTAAAGAAACCATAACCGTCACCCAAGCAAATATATGCACACCCATGTTTATTGAGGCTTTGTTTGTAATAGCAAGCTGTTGCAGAACGTTGGCGAGGAAGGGAGGGCCTCTGGCCAGGACAGATTGCCTAAGCTCCAGATAAGTACAAGCCTCCCAATGGCCTTTAATAGAGGGTAGAGAAAACTCCCCTGTGTTTGGCTGTACCGGCTTGAGAAAGCTCACCATCTGGAAAGTTGGCTGCTACATCTGTTGAGCTAGGAATGGTCCACACAAGGCTGAGGTTCTCCTAACCAATCCGTATGTCTCACGTCTGTAAGCCCACCCTATCCTGTCTTCCTGCTTACATGCATGTTTACATGCTTGTACGTAAGGGCACTGCAAATCCCAAAAAAATTGAGCTGGATTGACTCAGAGGATCCTCTCCTGGAGTGCTGTATCTCTGTTGTGCTTACCCCCATCAGGGTGTTACTGTCAAGCAGCCAGCGAATAGACAGCGACAGCAAAGAGCTGGAAACAACCCAAGTGCCCATCAACAAACAAATGGATACAGAAGCTCCAGTATATTCACACACTGCAATACTACGCTGCATTGAAAAACAAGGAACTCATTATATATTATGCAAAGTGGATGACCCTGGAGAACATTATGCTACATGAAATATCTCAGTCACAAAAGGACAAATATTGCATAGGGCCACTGTTGTAAAACGGGACTGACATCATGGTTGACAAGTATACACATTCATATATCCTTTTTAAACAGATCTCTCCCTCATTTGTTTGAATCCAATATACAGGAAGGTATAACAAATCCACAAGCATCATAATAGACCATGCATCTCTCCCACGATTTTAAAAATTATCTTAAGAATAGGTGTGAAGCATTGAACTCCATTTATCTACAGCCAGATAAATTATTGATGACATCATTCATGAAGAGACCAAAAGGCCACTATAAAGGAGAAAGAAAAAATCAAAACAGATTGTAGAAAAGTCTCTGAAATGGCACGTGTCAAGAAGCCAAAACAAAGGGAAGAGATGCTGAAGTAAAAGAGCTAAACAGATGGTTTCAAAGAGCAGTTCAAGAAAACAAAGTGTCATAACAATGTGCAGAGTTGGAAATGGAGAATAAAAAGAAAAGAACTCAGAACTTTTCAATCTAAAGGAAGGGAAAACCAAATTCAAGCCGAGAGTTGCAACAATGAGAGATGCTATGGGTAAAATGTTTAAAGATCCAGGAAGCACTAAAAGAAGAAAATACACAGTTACTATACCAAAAATAACTGAAACATGCCGAAAAATTTCAGGAAGTACCATATGATCAAGAGCAAATGGTGATAAAAAAGAAATGCTCAAGCTTCAGTGAAGGTATTGGCAAAAAATAAGGCCTAAGGAACCCATGGGATATCAACTGACATGTTTCAAGTAACAGATGCAGTGTGGGTTGTGTACTGTGTCGGGGAATTTGGAGGGCAGCTACCTGGTTGACTGATTGGAAAGATCCAGACTTGTTCCCACTGGCAAGGTGATGCAACAGAATGTGGAAATTATTGAACAATATCATTACTATTTTGCCTCCCGACCAATTTTGGCTCCGCCTTGGGGCTTTGTACTTGTAGGCGTGTCAGAAGCTACTGCCGCCAGTCGCTTCTCTATCGCCTGGCCTGGACTTCTGCCCGCGAGGCTTCCAGGCTCCCCTGAGCCAAAATCGGTCGGGAGGCACAGAGGGGAGACTGCCGGACATGCCGCTGGGGGGGCCTGGAAGCCTTTTGAGGAGAAGTCCAGGCCAGGCAATAGAGAAGCGATTGGTGGCAATAGCTTCTGACACGCCTACAGGTACAAAACCCCAAGGTGGAGCCAAAATCTGTCGGGCCTTCGGCCGGCGGCCCTCAGACCCAAAAGAAAAATACAATCTATACAAGAGTTCTATAGGACACATCACCTACCCTTCGTAGACTGTACAACTAAACTTAAGAGAAACTAGACACAGCATAAAGGAAAAAAAATTTTCAGCAGTTGACATGTTCGGAATCACAGAAGCCAAGAAAGCTTCAGATACAAGCTGTCAGATCAGGGGTCGGACAATGGAAGATAAATTCTTAAGGGATTTGGAAGAAGTGAGTGGGTATCCTGGTGGAGGGTGGAGCTGGGAAATAAGTGGGTCAAGGCACTGGGCTAAGGGCAGGGACACTCCACAATGAGGGATTTATCTTTCACTGCTCCACATGTTGCTTGTCTGTCAGATACTTCTCTAAATCTAAACATTCAGATTAAGACAAACTCGGAAGAAGGATTGGCCATCCACTTCTGAAAT